>NW_015151052.1:422974-493178 GCF_000732505.1 Cyprinodon variegatus
TTTTTTTTTTTTACTTTTCCTCACCTTGACTTCTCCAGATGCAGAGTCTAACAATCATTATTCTAGGCTTGCTAGTATTCCATTGTCATTTATCTGCACAGCCAATCTCTGTTACTTTTACCTTTTCTGACTCAAAGTGCTGTAATACTAAAACACAACACACACTGTAGCTACTAAACACTACCGCAGTATGACTGATTATTTCAGTTAACAACATAATTAATATCCTATCACAAACTGGTAGGACATTATCTTTTATCACAACCTTCTCTCTTAGAGTGGAATATTTTGATAACTCTTTCTTGACCGTTCCTATGGGTTTTCAGTGCCTCCAGCTGCTGTCACAGATTCAAGCAAGGTGGGAGAAATGACAGCCAGAAACACTTAAATATGGAGGATGGCAGCAAACATCTGAAAATCAGGCTTGCAGATTTGACAGACCAATACGAGACTGATATTTAGAGAGAAGAGAGATGACTTTTGTCCAATCGACTCTCTTACCATCTGTTTCAAACCAATTACGGCAGCAGACAACATCTCCCTGACTGCTGTCAGCAGGAACAATGCTGTCAGTTTCAGAAATTTCAAATGAATTAATTATAGGTGCCTTTTTCTCTCTGAAACATCTGGATATTCATATTAACTTCCTTCATCAGCCTGAGATAAAACCCAAACTTATATAAATATGTATTATGTTCATGGATACATACAGATGTATTGGGTGAGTGTGGATGCAATCAGTTAAAGATCAGAAATAAAATTGCCTTTCAGAAGACATTAGAAAATAGCATATGGCTTTAAATTGTGAAATTTATGCTTTTATCTCTGTAAACACCCAACTGAAAATTAGTAACACATACTGATACCAAGGTATTCCTTAGCATTTCTAGACTCAAAGAAAATAATAACAGAGGTTATATTGATTTATGACGCACTAACCTGAATAATGAAAATAAATAGATTATCCTCTTCCGAATCTAATTTCTAATTTCAGAGAACATTCTAGATTATTTTTCTGACACATAAATATACGTTTAAAGGACAAAATGCTAAAAATATCAAGAAAAACCTTCTGCTGGCTCCCAGAGCTGCACTCTGCACCAAACCGGTACTGCTACAACTATAATACTGCCACTGATGACGCTTTCTAATCCAGCAGCTGTTTTCTATCTTACGTGTGCAAAAAGCAATCAAGTCAAACATGCTGAATATGAGTCAGCAAACAAATTATAAGAGTTAATTCAAAATGTGTAATTCCATAACATAAGCTCTAATGCAAATAAACTAATTTTTTTATGCAGACTAACTAGAAAAAGGGCCAAAGATAATGCTTATTTAACTGGGGAAAATGGAACATGGAACATTTTTAGGTAAAGCTGTGTGATTTGCAAGTATATCTACTGTATTTTCATGATTTAATGGATAAGTTATTTTTCGATTGCAGATGTTTTGCTTACAAATTCTAAACTTTACAAAAAATAAGTCACACTTCAAATTGATTAGCTGTTAAAGACAGATGCCACACTAAAAAAAAATGCCTTCCTCATTGTCCAAACAGCAGTAAGTAGTCCAATTAATGCCTGTGACATTTTCATGCAAATAAAGCAAAACATTAGCTTAAGAATGATAATTTCTATAGAAGAATATATTTCATATTTCATAAAACAATTCTACTGTGTACTTTCATACTGATATCTAAAATAAAGCCCCACCTTTATTTTTTTAGCAAATACATTACATTACAAATACATTTACATTGCATAGCTTCAGGGATCTATTAGTTTCTATTTTATATGAGCAAATATGAGACAATGATTTTTTTCCTTACACTAAATGCTTCAGGGACCCATTGATTCTAACTTGATTATTTGAAAATTAATCTACTGTTGTACTAGACAGCAATGTGAATATCCTAATTAAAACATGACAAAAAGGTTAAAGTTAACAGGCACATTGAGTACAACTTTAATAAATAGTGCTCCAGGAAGGACAATACAAATTGCATAAAACTAGGGGAGAATTTCAGAAATTAAGATTCTATTATACATGACATTATCAATGTCATTCAATTGTAAAAGTAAAATTATTCTAAGAGTGATATATTGCATGTGTTTAATCAATTCTGGTGATTGTGTTTTCCAGCTAAAGAAAACTTCAAGATTAGACTTCTTTCCAAAAACACCAGAGGTAATGTGTACTAGTTCAACTGAGATTGCAGGATAGAAAAGTACAGCAGCAAAATTATTATACAATCACGCTTTGGTGCTTCTGATATTGTGACACTGAGGGCATGTTCCTACTGGAGAATAAAATTAATATCTCCATAACATCTCAGCAGCAGAGGTGCTCTAAAATTTCTGAAATATGAACTCAATGAAATACAGCTTGGACCAACACCTGCAGATGACATGTCTCCCAAAATCACCTCTTTCTGGAACTTAAGGGACAACTTTTCAACACTTTTTGTTTTTACAGTAATACTCCAATCTAATGAACTAGCTCACAGGCTGCAAACATTTTTATGTTATAATTTTATTGTCTACAATAGCAGTTTGGATTTAGTTGCACTTTGGATTCCTGTCAAATCCCAGAGAGTTTGAAATGACTGAATTAGGAGCAAGTTTTTAACTGTAATTCTGTCCTCTAATATTCAACAACATCACGGCTTAAAAGTCATAATAAAGTTCTTAAAAATATTTTCGTAAACACCTGGATAGGAGCCATAAACATCTTTAGAAAAACTGAGCAGAGGACCGAAGCCTATGTCTTATACCTGTTTTGTAGTTGGCATGACCCACATGACTGAGAATTAATACAGGCATGTATGATAAACCAAAAAAAAAAAAAAGACTTAAAAGCCTTAGGTGGACACCACTAAATGTGCCAAAATAAGTTTTGTTTTGCACCAGTGAGACTGAAGCAGTGGGATGAGTTGAAATGCATCATCTGATGATGATGATGATGAGGAGGACGATGATAATGATGAGGAGGAAGAGAGAGACAACACCTAACAGAAGTAGACCAAGTTCAGAATAGCCACTAACAGCCTGGCAAGATCAAGCAGAAGGACTGGAGAAACGTATACATTTAGAACAGTTTTTAACCTTATAAGGATAAAGCTCCCAGTTATACCATACTTGTAAAGGATAATGATGATTTGGAATGCAGTAATAAAAAAAAAACTATATTTCTACAATATTTGTGCACTATGAAGGTATTATGTGCCTGCATTACATCTCATTGAATACAAAAGACACCAACGGTTGGACATTCTAGACTTAAACTTGACTTAACTTTATGCAGGATCCGCCAATAGGATGATGTTTCTTTGTAAAGTCAGATAATCTACACATGCATCTTAACATAAGGTTACGTAATACAGCATAAAAACTGGAAATACCACCACCAGTCAATATCGAACTTAATCACTACTCCATCTTGGCATTCTCATTGCATTATCATATGCCACCTTAAAATTAAGTTCCTGCAGCCTTCCCAGTAAGTTGTAAAATATATTTTTATGATTTGCAATTTTCCTTGTTTATTTGTTCGTTTTTTTTTGTTGTTGTTTTTTTTTTTTTCAGTTTTTTGCTAGCTTTATTTTTAATAACAGGCTCTAAAACCAGAGTAAAACACAAGAAGAGCAAGAGTTTTGAAGGCTTGAAAATGTCAAATGCCTCATCAAGACCAGATACCTTATTGTTAAGGGACACCATAACTAAAGTTGCATGGTCATTTTTTGGTCCCTGCATACATGCAACCCACAGCTTTTACTTCACTAACAGGATATTTAAACAACAGACTAATCCACTAGCTCTAGATTTACAGAGAGGTAAGTTTGTATGGATCTTCTAGATAGTGTTCTTGAGAGAGAAAGACAAGCAGTTCATATCAGAGCTTGTTATTGTGTAGAGGATTGTAGAAGGGGTTTTTTTTTTTTTTTTTTTCTTTCTACATCCTCCCAGCAGTATGATGACCTCAGGGCTCAGGAGAGCCCTTATGGCAGGCCTCAGTAACAGGGTCAATTAGATGTGTGGTGTTGTTTTCCCCGTGGCAGCACAGGAATGGCCATTTGGAAAGAGAAATATCAGCTGTTTCATTTCTCTGGCATAAAAAAAAAAAACATTATTCCATAGTGGCCTCATTACAAGCCCAGCCACTGGATATAACTTATCAACAAATTAATTTTAATATTTTGAAAGTTTAACGGACCATTTAAAATATTAGTCACCTGTTTGCGCACAGACTGAGCACAGTACACAGTCATGAGAAATAAGCATGTAACAAAAGGTATTCAATCTATCCATCCATCCATCCATCCATTATCCATCATGCTTATCCCAAGCAGGGTTGCGAGGGGTGCTGGTGACTATCTCCAGCTGTGGAGAGGCAGGGTACACCCTGGACAGGACGCCAGTCCATCGCAGGGCAGGTATTCAAACTATTCTGACCTAAAAGCTTGTTGCCAACATGGTCCATCTTATACATGTTTTAAAGTTGCCAAATTATACATGCACTGCTAAAAAAAAAATTAAGTGAACTTCTATGAAATTAAATTGTCCACTTGGAAAGCAACACAGATTGACAATCAATTTCACATGCTGTTATGCAAACATAATAGAAAACACATGTAAATGATTGGCAATTAGCCACACACGCACAATAAACGAGTGGTTCTACAGGGGGGAACGACAGACCACTTCTCAGTACCTATGCTTTCTGGCTGATATTTTGGTCACTTTTGAAAACTGATGGTGCTTTCATACTCATGGTAGCATGAGATGGATTCTACAACCGACACAGTCATCCAGGATGGAGCATCAATTCGAGCTGTGGCATGAAGGTTCGCTGTGTCTGTCAGCGAGTTCAGAGTCTGGAGGCACTGCCAGGAGACTGGCCATTACACAAGGCCCATATCATCCACATGGGCCTCATATCATCCATGTGGATAATATGAGGTCACGACACCCACAGATGGGGGTTGTGCCAGACACTGTGTAGGACGATTGGTATTTGCCAGAGAACACCAAGTTTGGCAAACTTGCCAATGGCAGCCTGTGCCATGACAGAGTCTTGAGATACAGTGGAGAGTGACCCGCAACCTGCAACATATTTCTGCATGACCAGTTTGGCGGTGGGTCAGTGATGGTGTGGGGTGGCATTTCTTTGGAGGGCCACACAGCCTTCCATGTCATCCCCAGAGGTAGCATGACTGCCATTAGGTAGATAGATAAGATCCTCAGACCCATTGTGAGAACATATGCTGGTGCAGCTGGCCCTGCGTTCTTCCTAATGACGGATAATGCAAGACCTTCATCTTCAAGATGAGGGCATTGAAGCTATTGACCTGCCCGCCCATTAAATCAAAGTTGGATCAACCTGTAGTTTGTTTCTCCACTTTATTTTTGTGTGACTCCCAATCCAGGGCTCTATTGGTTAATACATTTGATTTCTATTGATGATTTTTATGTGATTTTGTAGTCAGCATATTCAACTTTGTACAGAACAAAGTATTCAATGAGAATCATTTATGCATCAGATCTAGGATGTGATCATCCATACTAATATGGCACTGCTTGTTGTAAAGGTTCTTAGGCTGAGTTACACTTTACTGTATATTCAATAAATAAAACAAAAGATATTATTTTGATTTAAAATAATCAATTGTTTGTCCTTACAGACCTAATGGGTTACATGTACATAAAAAACTGGTAATCTAATGATTTAACTATAATTCTTTATTGCTTGTGAGTTACCAAAATAAAACTACAAACTATAGATTTGTAAGGGAATAAATACACTTCATAAAGGTATAGAGGACGATCTTTTATTTCCGGGTGGTTCTCTAAATATGTGGACATCGTAATTGTCCTACGTGCTATCTTTTCCTGCCTATCTGCACGTTCAGGCCTTTATGTGTGGTGACCTACGGTTTCAGACAGTCATTGAAGCTCACCTTTCTTGTCACGGTTCTCTGAAAATGGCCAGGGGTCATAAGAGAAAAAGTGTCTAAGAAGTGTATGAGAAGAAAGGAAAGGCCTAAGAAAAGGCAGATATATCCCAGAATGCTTTGCACGGTGAGTCTTCCTCAGCTCGCTGTCATCATAGGCTGTCGCTACCCAACAGTGGCAACTAATAACAAAGCTGGCGCAGGCACCACTCAGTGGAGGAGGCGTTACATTACCAACAGAGCAAAAAGCAGTGATCATCTGTCCGAACGGTCAGTTAACTGAGTTTACTATGAAGTCCACTATATAGTCCCATCTGTATGTGGTCACAGTAAGCTTGTATGAGCTATGAGAACAGCACATTGTATACAGGGCGTGTACGACGAGAAATGGGCTCGTGCATGCTTTGCACGGGCATTTTTTTTTTTCAAACCATCCTTCCTCCCTGTCCAAAATCGGAACATTTTGGCCATCAAAGGTGTGTCCTTTGTTCTTAAAGCGTACAGCTGAGTCTTGCCCAGAGCAACCTGCTCCTCTGTGCTGACCATGAATTAGTGTAGTTGTTGTTTGTTTTCTTCAATATAGGAGTCCAGTCAATCCTCTCTGCACTCGACCTCATGAACAACGCCGCTCAGCTTTGGTTTTAGTGTTCCTTCTTTGGGCTGAACCAGTTTTGATTTGATTGGTGTGTGAATGTGTGGGTCGTTGCCTGAGTGACTGAATCTAGTGTAGAGATTGGGGTCCATGGACTTGATAAAGCGCCATACAAATATAGGACTTATAAAAATATGCTCAACTGTTCAATCACCAGAAGGAAATAGGCATTCTTTCTCATGAATCCAAAATTTTGTTGCTGGACAGAATCTTCTTTGCGACACCTTGAAAGTGGGATTTCCACTTTAAAGGGAGGTTTAACAGCGTGAGCCCTTAGTGTTTGGAAAACATTATGTGCTCAAACTTTGTATGTTTCATGGATATTCTGTAACTAGTGCATAAATCAAATAACAGCATGGAACTATCCAAACTACAGCAGAACAAAATTACATCCACACGTAGTGCTGTTATGGGGTGATATTTCATTTTTGTGGAGAAATGTCAGCATCACTAAAATTCATCATGTCATCAGGCGAGAGTCCTATGCAGAGCAAAGGGGATTAGTGAATATGAATACTTCATATTTTTTTGTGCATGCAGTACATGTACAGAAACTCAGTAAAGGGAATGTGTTTGTCTCGATTTTAAGAGCATCTGTCATTTCAGGGTCATCCCAGTCATATCTGCAGAGGCCATTCTGAATTCAGATAACTGTTAATATGTTTCAGAGAAGATGAAGACATTCATCAGAGATATCTCAAGAAATACTTACAGCATTGAAAGAACTGCAGCAACTGTACCCAGCAGAGTAAGACTAAGTTAACTTGCTTCTAAAGTCTGAAGTTAAGCAGACCTCAGATGCCGTTAAAAATCGCTTTATGGCTGAAATTACCAGCAGCCTACAGTGGCTGCAGGGAATTGAAAACCTCTACAAGAAGGAACACAACTATGAGCTGCTCCCCCCAACCCAAGGACAATGCGATTTCTCTGGACAAAGGAAAAACAAATTTGAATATGAAACTGACCAGCGTACACAGACACATGAAAACAGGATTTAATATCACCAAGAGATATTTTGTGAGATTCTCGGGGATAGTTTCAATAAAAGTATTTACAGAGATACAACAACAAGATATGGGATTTGAAATTTGCACGGCTCCCTATTTTGATTTTGACAATTTACTATATTTGAAGTGTTTCCCTGTATGCTTGACCGTACTAAAAATAGAAGATAGAAGTCTTTACAGGTTATGCATTTTGTTGCAGCTTTTTTCTGTTCAAAACAAGGTGTATTAAATTGCCAGACTAAGGCTAAGAATGACCAGGAGGGTAAGCTCTAGTAGACATAAACTGCCATTGATTTTAAAATTGTTTCAAATTTGACAATTATCTGTGTTTTGGTCTTGGATTTATGAAATTGTATGTTTAAAATTCTTAAGACACAACATTTTTTTTGCATCTTTCATTACAAATTTTCGCTTTTATTATGTATTGTGAGTCACACCCTTATGTGTAATTTGGCCCTTAATTCTGTGTTTACATTTTTATTGAATTCCTACCCAATCCAATTCATTCAAAACCAGCCTATCTCCAGTATCAGTAAAATATTATTTATCATTACATACTTAGAAATTAGGCTACTGTCTTATGCAAATTCAAATTCAATTCTGGACTGAACCGAATCCTTAAGTTGAAGGATCCTATTACCAGTGACTTGAATAATCAGAGTTTACTGGAAAAAAAAAAAACAGTAAAAAGCTATCACTTTGTGTTTAAAGTGTTAGACTTAGACAACTTTTATTGTCATTTTATATACACAGTGTATACAAAACAAAATTATGTTTTCTTCATTTTTTTCATAGGATTTCCATTCCACATTGATGACACAATATTTCCTTTTTATATTTTGCAGACCAAAGCATTAATGATCAATGTAATAATTTCAAGGGTGCACTCATCAAATATTTTTTATCTAAAAACATTCAGACGACTCTAACGGCATTCAGTGACTAAGGGAAATGGGAGTGATGAATGTAGGAGAACGACTGAGAGCTGGGACAGTGGTTTTGTTATGGACATTTGCCTAAGTTTTAATGGATTAAGATACAGTTATGCCTTTGCATTGGAAAACAGCTTTTTGCATCAGCCCCCATAAGGATAGTATCAACTTACGTAAGTTTCCTAAGGATCAAGAGGTTTCTTCAAATTGGGTGAAACAGGTCAGACAAGATTGGGAAAAGTTGAAGCACTCTTTCTTGCTTCTTCTGTGCTTGGAACATTTTGAGAAGGACATGTTTTTTTGTTGCCTTATTGAAAAAATGTTCCTCAGTTGTTCAGTGTAAAACTAATCTGAGCAGCTGCCAGCAGCCATACCTACGGCAGATCGGTCTCTGATAATCAGCTCTCACTGCCTCAGCCAGCATATAAACTGTCCAACTTTTCTTTAGATGCAGTTCCCATTATGATATTAATTTAGGCCTATACAAATTCTCTTTCTGTTCTGGTTAGAGATGCTGCACAGACTTGTTAGATGGGGGTTTACTTTATAGCAGTACTGGTGTATTTACCTATTTATTTATTATTAATAACTTTTGATCATCTATCCAATTGCATTGTTTTAATTTGTGTGTGGCAAAGAGACAGAATTACAAAAAAAAAATATGCACAGATCTACTCACCCTGCCTAATTAGAGCCCCTATATACGTAATCTGTGTGACATGAAAAAAGTGGATTGGAGATTAAAAAGTCATACGCAAGCAGAGTGACCCAGCCTTAATAACTGGATGCGCTGTCTGTACCAGAGGTGGAGCTGGCCATGTTTCCCCACCGTGTGTTTTGTGCAGTCATATTAGCCATGATCCCCCAGCTCAAAACCTGAATCTGTAAGGTAGAGGTCCGCTCTGGATGGTTCTGACCTGTAAATTGTGATGCTTCCATAATGAATGGCAATATTTGAACAATCACTGAAATAATTACATTTGAGAGGTTTCAAGATTTGAAAGATTTAGTAAACGTAGATGTCCAAGGTTACTGGTGTTGTACCTTTTTTTTTACTGTTTAAATATTCTAAAAAGTAAAAAAAAAAAAGAAAACAATGCACTCGACTTTGTTTCCAAGTTTGAAGACATTTCGCTTTCCATTCAGGATGCCTTTTCAATACAAAATGTCAGGAATAGCGTTGAGTGGAGGCTATACACAGTAGCCCAACAAGGCCTTGTTTTTGTTAAGAAAACATGCAAATAGAAATGGACGAACGGGTCCACCCCTTTGGAATTGGGGTTGTTTGGCTTCTTTAGTTAGCCTGCAAAACCTCATACCTGCCTATGTCTTGAAAGGGGTGTCGTTAAAGGGAATTGTTGGTCTGGCTAATTAGGTGAGGTCTTTTGTTCCCCGAGTCCACCCCCTCTGTTTAAGGCAGTTTTTTCGTTCTTAACATAGATGGCTTCCTTATGGCTCCTCTCAAACCACCTATTTTCTTTGTCCAAAATGTGAACATTCTGGTCCTCAAAAGAATGTCCTTTATCTATAAGGTGTAGATGTACCGCAGATTCTTGTCCCAAGGAGGTAGCCCTTCTGGGCCATGCGTCTGTGGAGAGGTTGTTTGGTTTCTCCAATAAAAAGATCAGTGCATTCCTCACTGCACTGAACTGCATATACCACTTTGCTTATATTTGGCGTGGGGGGTTTTGTCCTTAGGATGCACTAGTCTCTGTTTAAGGCTCTTGTTTGGTTTGAAATGTACTGGGATTTTGTGTTTGGAGAATATCCTATTGAGTTTTTCCAGAGACTCCAGTAACATATGGGATGGTGATGTTTTTGCATTTCAACTTCTCAGCATGATGTTCTGCTGTGTGTCTTTTGGATTTCCTTTTTGATTTGACAAACGGCTAGTTTCGGTATCCACAGGTTTGAAGAGCTGTGTTGCTGTGTTTCTGTTCTTTGTGCTTCCCTTCTTTTTTTGTATGAACATGCTCAGCCCCGTGTTTGAAGGTTTTGATGACTGAAAGTTTGTGTTACAGTAGGTGGTGTCAGTCAAAACAAAGATATGGGTCTGTGGATTTCCTATACAGTTCCATTTTGAGGTTTCCATCTCCTTCCATGCTCACCAAACAGTCCAGAAAAGGTAGCTTGTTGTCGGTGGCATCCTCTCTGGTGAATTTGAAGTTGTGGTAGACCGAGTTGAAGTGTCTTGTGAAAGCTTCCACTTCTTTCAGCTGGATTTTGACGAATGTGTCAACCACATATCTAAACCAATAGCTTGGTGGTGTTCCTCTGAAGGTGTCCAAGGCTCTCTTTACCATTGCTTCCATGTAACGGTTGGCTATAATTGGTGACACCTGACCATGCTGCTGTCTGTAAAAATTATCCATGAACTTGAAATGGGTTGTGGAAAGACAAAGGTCCATTAGGATGCTGTTTAAATACTTAAAGTGCAGCTCAAGAGACACTGCAATGAAAGTGCATCCATTCAGCTGTAAGACAGAATGAGTAATTAAGGTGACATTTGACAGATTCATTAGTGTTGTGTTTATTAAGAGCAAACTATAAGCTTAGTGAGACACTACTTTATCAGGGCCATGTCCCTGCTTCCTCTCATTGCTCACTTTGTCTTTATTTTTCAACTTTATAACAGCACGTAAATCCGTGATATTAGTGCCATTAGCACAGCGGTTTGCTTTGTTCCGTGCCTATTTTAAATGTCACAGCAGCAGAATGACGGTAGTGATTCTCTAACAGTACCACACTCTGTTCAGAGTGTGATAGCTCCGCATAAAGAACAGAATTATAGAACACGGTATCTCTACAACCCAATTACAGTCTTCGTTTCACTTCATAACAGTGAAGAAAAATAATGGTAGAGTCTGAAACAGCATAAGAGACAGAAGTTGCTGCCAAGGGGAACAATCCAGGTGTCAGTCAAGCAGGGACAGTGTTTGCAAAAATGTATTCACCCTTGACAAATGACCAAGAACTGTCTGAAGTCACTGAGCAGAACAGGGCTGTTAAGTCTTAAGCCCCTGTCCTTTATCTTTTCCATTTTCTTTATTTCATTCAATAAGAGTGTTAAAATCCCACACCTTTGGTAAGATGCCCCCCCTCAGGCTCATACTTGAACGGTTTAAAATTGCTTCTTCAATTACTTTTTAGAAAATCCCTCAAGAGGACACTAAGCAAACTTATTTAATTTGCATATCTACTCCAACAAAGACAGTGGCAAAGGAGTGTGTATGTGTGTATGCGTGTGTGTTCTGTAATTTCCTTTAGCAGAGCAACAATAACAAAGACTGTTTAAGGCATCTTCTTTAAAAACAACTTTGTCACAACAAAGCAACACATTATACAAGCTGTGAAAGAGGCTTTGGTTTCCCTTTGGTGATCAAAAGTACCATAACTTTCAGCTCTCAATGCCAAATTAAACTTTGAGTTGAAAGTTTTGAATAAGTCATTTTAAGCTTGAACGTAGATGTATTTTAGACTTTGGTTTATTTATTTGAACAGAGTGAATTGATTACCAACATCAAACTTCAGCAATTATCTAAAAGAAGAATTAAGTCCAGTAAAAAAATTATAATACTTTTTTTAAAAATCCAGACATGTTCAAGGTTTTATATACATGCTTGCATAAAGACATATACTGCTGCTAACATTAAATTACTAACTAAGATTAATTTCAACAACATTCTTTTGTCTGCTGGACTCTGCTTTATGGAGGCAGTGACATTTATACATTGAAAATAATTTCTTTCTATACAGGACCACTGAGAGTCACTGAAAAATAAAAACAGCCATTTCAAATGTAACAATAAAATCATACAGTGAAAAATCCACTTTAAAAAGAGTTTATAGTATATTTTAAATAGGATTTTTAAAGGGGAATTTTAAATTGTGTTATACTGCAATTTCAAAATGTATTTTGAAATCCAATTTCTAAATGTTTAAAAACCACAATTCATAAATCTGATTATAAATACCCTTTCTAATCACAAATTAAAAAAGTTAATTCCTTATTCCGTTTCCATTTTGTTTTTCACCTTGCATTTTTTTAAATCCCTTTTGCAGTTGCATTTTCTTTTTACCATATCCTCTTCATTTCCCTTTTCTGCAAACTTTCTCTACTAAACAATAGTAGAGCTGCTTACATCTGGGGAGCAACTGTGATTGGTTTAAGTAGTTTTCAGTGAGCTCAGGAGTAAGAAAGGTCACAGAAAATGTAAATAGAGCAGGTAAAGCAAAAACAAAATGCAACAGCAACACACATTTGAAACTGCAAGATGAGAAAAAAGGAAAACAAATAAGGAATTACTTTCTAAATATGTGATTAGGAAAAATGTTTATAATTAGATGTTTAAACTGTGTCTTTTAAATATCAATTTAGAAATATTTGAAATTAGATTTTCAACTTGCTGTATTTAATGATGAATTAATGAATACTATTTACAATCCATCTTTAATAGTTAAATTTTAATGTTCAATTAAAAAAAAGGCTTTTCAAACTGGATTTCTAATTTTCTGATTTAAATGTCCAATTTGAAATTGATGTTTTTTCTTTTTCAGTGGCTCTTCTGGTCCACTATATTTACTACTTGTCTTACGCAAAATGTATTTCTACTGAGAAACTGAATGCCATTTGGATATCAGTTTTATGTAGTATGAAGCATTGTGAAAAAGTGGAGACAAAATGTGTTTTTTTTTTCTGTTTATAGGAGACAACGTCAAGATTTTTAACCTAGCAACATGTACAATAGATCAAGTACTGGTGTAACAACAATAGTTGGATGGTGCTACCGCTTCTAAGTAATTTAGTCAGAGTCCGAAAATTCCCACACAGAACACCTAAGGAGTGTCCAGGCCTGACTGCGTTATCCAGTTTAGAAAAAAGTGCTTTCATGGATTTGACTTTTTCTTTCTTTTTTTTTTTAGAGCCTCCGAGGGACAGAATATAAATCCAACCACAATCAGAGAAATTGATTAGCCTAATATAGCCTAATTTAAACATATTTAAAATGTCGGCTGTTTAGTAACCAGAACTGCCAACTCTGAACTCCTGCTGTTGCCTATTTTTATTTCAGTTATGAACATGATACTTATATTGTTACTTTCATGCTTTAAATAAAACCTGCTGCCTGTGGTAAAAAATAAAATGCTGCTTTTCATGATAAATTTAAATTCTTTAAACTCTTTTGGCTGCTGCTCTTTTTATCTCGTCTCCGTTGTTTGTTTTTCATGAATTTTCTAGGGTTGGCAAAGAAATAAAAATTAGCCTCTGGCTTGTTCTGGTATGTCTCTGGTCATTTATTAACATGCACTGTTCTGGTAAATCATACATTTGACACTTGACATTCTTAAGTTTTGCTTCGAATCAAAAGTTATAATCTTAAATTTGGACATGCACACTTGGGGTTAATGATCTCAAACCCACATCATAGCTGGTTTGTGAAATTCCTCCCTACCTGAACCTTAAAGAAAATGCTTAAATGCCAAAGACAAATCAATTTAAATGTGCTGTACAGTTTCAGGTGAGAACAGTGGTGAATCTTCCAGCCAGTATAATGCCATTGTTGATGGTTACAAAGACTTGAGGAGTTTCAGCAGCCTGCTAAGATACTTATTTCAATGTCAAATTTGTCTATGTACACTACGAACCTGTATCTAGCTGTATGTAATTATTATCATACAGATGTGGATAAGAGAAAACCACACAAAACTTCTGCACCCAGTTTGTTGTAAATTAAGTGAAGTATCAATGAAAAACAGGTCTTCAAATTAATTAAACACCCATAATTAATATAGAAATCCTCCCAATGATTAGATAACTTTTAACAAAATTATATCTCCAGATTTACAGAGTGCATGTATTATTTTTATTTTAACAAGCTTTCATAAGAAATTGAGACATTCCTAGATTCCCTTTGACAAAAATGATTAGGCTGTAATATTTTTTTCTGCTCCCAGCAGCTCCATAGAAACCAAATATGAACTCTTTACCATGTTTTTCTAACATAAAATATACCAGTCTTACTTGATAATTCAGTTTACGGATTAAACAACTCCAGACATTTTTCTTTGAAAAATGGATCAATCCACATGCATCCACATTTTAATCAGGATAAACCCTTTACAACATACAACAACTCATAACATTAAAACAGAGAGCGTATGTCCTTTAAGTATTGCTCCATTTGCTGCTCTTTAACAAACTGATACGCCCGCCACAGGCACAAAATTGTTTGTCACAAACCTAAAAATAACCAACCTCCAAAACTGCAGTCACACCCCGCCGCCTGATCTTAATTCAGAGCGACAGAGCAACAGAGAATAAAGTTTAAATCAGATCAATCATATGTAGATGTGACATTTAACACCAACAGTAGAATCCCAGCTGCTGCTGGATTAAAGTCATGTTTGAACATTTAACAGGCAAACTCCACAGAAAATCCTGAGGGTCGAGCTGGCCTGCAGGGTCTTGATGCAACACACTTGATAAGAAGAGATCCATCGACATTTCTGTTCATATGAATAGTTAATATTTAAAAATCCATATACAGTTTATGGGATGCTGACTTTATAAAAACTTATTGCAACTCCAGGTCTCTAAAAAATCAGAAAATAAAAATAAAGAAATAAATACATTATATATATATATATATATATATATATATATATATATATATATATATATATATATATATATATATATATATATATATATATGGTACAACAGACATATGATACTATAAAAAGATTTCATAGAACATTAATTCATGGGATGTTTCACTATTGGAAGTACATGGATAGCTTTTGATGTACTTTGATAATGAATAGTTATCAAACACTATATCACCAGTGTGGCTTCTACAGTGAAAAAGAATCACCAATGCTAGTTAAATAAATTTACTAAATCAATGCATCTAAAATTAACAGTAAAGATATTATTTTTAAGCTCCAATACTTGCCTATAGTATAGACATCGTGCCAAATTGGTATTATATCTAGATACAGAGTTGGAGTATTGATGCAAACAGAGCTCTCTGAATCTTTTTCTACGTAATTAACTTTTATGGTTGTATGGGTCATAGTTTCTTTCACATTTCACATTTTGGCCAACTTAGTGCTGCAATGTAGCAGAAATTGCAGATTACAATAAAAGAAGGCTGCTTTGACACATAAAGAATACCAGTAGTTGTATACAAGAAAAAATTGGTTGCCAGTGTAAAAGTTTCCAATGAGTAAAAATCATTACATTGAATTATATGTAAGATTTAAAAAAAAAAGAAAATATTAAAAGGACTTTGTGCACGTGTGAATGTGTAAATACCTCAACTGGTAAGAGTCTTTCTACACAATTTAAGTACCTTTCCAGATCTTCTGGCAGGAAACTGTCTTCATGACATTTTCAAGTATGTAAACCCAACAACCTTTTCTGACCTTTTTGAATGGACATGGACATAAGCGAAAAGTTGGCATGTTTAACAAACCCTACAGACCAAGCACTGGTGCTCCTTCTCACACCCATATCACACATTTAATAACGAGAAGACAATGAATGAGAGCAGAGTGAATCCAAAAATGAACCCGTTGAACCAGAAACATTTTCTAAAAATTGACAACTATACTCAGCAAATAAAACCTTGCTTCGAATTCTGCACAGATCCTCCATGCTGGCTAGATTCTTGAGTTGCCCCAGGCAAACAAATGTTCCATCATCTGTCTATCACAAACTTTAGATCTATTTGAATGTCAGCAATATTATCCACCCTCTATAGTATCCACCCCCAGCTGCAGGCCTGACCACTATGCAAAACAGTAAAATCTCAAGATGCCAAAGCTTCTGTGATCTGACCAAAGACTAAAGAGCCAAGGCACAGAAGAAAAACACTGGGGCCAATCGATGGTCTGACAAGGCAAATATCAGGCCTGGCCATGGGGCAGCCACTCAAAGTATAACAGACAGGCAGCACTCCGCCATGACAAGCTAGGCATGTTAAATGCTAATAAGCTTGTTTCGAAAGGTCTCCTCATTTGGGATATATTGAGCCATCATCAGAATACTTATTCATGGAAAGAAAGCTACTGAAAACTTTTCTGTGTAATCTGCCTCTGTTCCAAGTTTTTACATTTGCTGTATTCATTATGGTTTCTGCATCTGAAATCTTTCTTGGCACACAACCCATTAGAAAGATTTTAAAGAGTAATAACCTGTTATTTTACATATGTAATCCTTCTGAAATAGTATTAAAGGTAGCAGTCATGTTACATGTCATTTTTTTTATGTATATGCCAGTAGCATAAGCATCTGAAACATTAACATATCCTAGTGGCATATTATGTGTTATTTTATTTGATGCTGCTCACTATTTGTGTTTGTAAGGAACGGGAAATTTCTTTTTCTATGATGTTCTGATAGGAGGCTCTGGGGAAACTTTCAGGCGGACATACACTGTTCGATATTTTCAATCTGACGACGAAACTGCAAAGTTTAAAAGTTCACAGCTCACGATGCATGTTCTCACACTGTACACTATGATGTAATCTGCCTGCTGACACTGTACCTCCAAAAACCACATGTCCAACACTGTGGCGAGAGATAACGCTGGTCGGACTCGTCAATCTTGAAGTAGCAGAAAGAAGAAGAATTCCTTTGCTTGCACTTGCACAATACGCAAGCTTCTGGTAAATCGTCTCGTAGACACTTATATCTCTGCTTATACGGTAGGATTTGCTCACAAACACCTTATGAGGGCCGACAGAATCTCAAACATGTTTGATTTTCTCCTGACCTTAGATTCCTGATTGGGAGGTGGTCATGAGAGGCTAATCATCCCTCGTTATCCCTTTTATACTACACAACACAGGACGCACAATGAAGCTGAAACTCGGCCCGATCCACAAAATTTTCTCACGACCAGGGAATCAACCGGAAAAGGGGAAAAATTAGCACAGTGTATGCCTGACTTTACCAGAACTTAGAGTTGCTATAGATCAATTTTTTATTAATATTTGTTGGTCTTCGACCATGCCAGGCTGTCACCTTATGGCAAAGCATTGCAAGATAGTAAGGCTCGTTCAGACTCTATTAAGTAGCTGTGTCTATTGTCACCATCTGGCTCTCTAATAGTGAAGCGATGCCACCGTCAGTTTGTGCGCGATACTGCCGCACAAACATGTATATGTCTGCTCATCTCCCAAAGTGCTGGAATTCTTTAAAGGTTCATAGAGGAGTACCAAAACACTATAAGGATAGACGTTTGGTGTAAATAACCTAATCTTGTCTCAATCAAACAGGTTTTGGGGTCTGATTTATAAGCATATAACATGACCATGTTTCTTTAAATTCATGCCTAATCAATTTCAGGAGACAAAACTGAATAAAGCTCATTCAGACCCCTTTTCATACCCTTTTCTTTCTCGCCAGGCTAGCAAAAGAATTTGACTTCTATGTATAGGCATTCATGCCAATGTAGCATTAGTAACATTGGCAGTTTGCCACGGTCCGTTTACCAGTTTCACAGTTGCCTTAAAGAATAGGCAAAAAGTTACACAAGCAGCAACACTTCCTTCCTGCCTGCAATTTGGTTTGTTATTGTTGGAATCGGTCTTTTTTTAGAAGAATAGAGACAAGCATGATGAAAGCAAGGCATGTTAATGTTAGGACCCTGCCATGGATGGCATTTATCAGGGAGAGGGAGAAAAAATTACTCTTTGTGGAGAGCACACAATTTTGGGATTTCCTTGTTTGAACAAATAACCCATATAAAAAAAACAAAACAAAACAAAAAAAAAAAAAGCTAAATTAACTTTCTGGATTTTATGGTAAATACAAATATAAAAATAATCATCAATATTTATATTCATTAATATTAAATATTAAAATGATAGGACAGAACAAAGTATTCTTTAAGCAGCACTCCATAATGTCTGGAGGGGTGGGTTGTATTACATATCTTTTATATGTTTTAAAGTGACATGCTTAAAATCAATCACTCTAAAGCCCCAATAGTAACTCTAACCTAGCTTAGCAGACAAGGTGTCGTCACAGACTACTGACCCTTTTTCAAGCTCTTGTTTTCTCTTCCTTTCTTGTGAAAAAGCTTATTTGCCTTTTTTGCATGCTCCACCATTTCATAAAGCTAAAATAAAAACATTTTCTATAATCAGCTAATTGGTAGCACAGTGCATGTAGCTAACTAAGCCAGTGGCTTTATATTGGGTTCACCTTAAACCAAGAAAGATAACCTGACCAAAACCAGTAGGTAGATATGACAGACCTCTCAGTTGTCTCATAAATACTTAATAAATACTACTTTACCATCACCGGGACTTAGAAGAGGTTAGAGCTTTAACTGTAGCTGAGCACCAGAAGTTATAACATGAACATTTTCTAATTTCTAGATAACAACTTTTAATTAAATAGGCTGAAAATCATTGTTAATGTGGTTGCAAAACAAAAAAAAACATGGGATCTGTTGCAAGGCTTACCTCAAAATAAAAAGATAGTGTTTCTCCATTTTGTGCTTAAACACAAAGAGAACATATTGCGGTATGATTAGAAACAAATATTTAAAAAATTTTATATTTCATATAGGATATACCTTTCACTACATTTAGATAAAAAATGATTTAAAATGGTAAATGGCCTGTGCTTATATAGTGCTTTTTCAAGTTTGAAGACTTGACTAAAGCGCTTTACACTACATTCAGTCATTCAACCATTCACTCACACACTGATAGTGGCAAACTACATTGTAGCCACAGCTGCTGTGGGGCTTACTGACAGACACGAGGCTGCCGTACACTGGTGCAACCAGGCCCTCTGACTACCATCAGTAGGCAATGCAGGTGAAGTGTTTTGCTCAAGGACACAACGACACTGAGAGCCGGCACTGGGCTTGACCCATTAACCCCTCGATTTCAGGTCAAACTCCAACGTCCGACGCCTGAACCAAAATTAAAAGTTAAGTGACCTCTTTGAAATTGGCATTGATGCCAACGGTTGGTCTTTTTGTCCATCATTTTTAAAGCTTGATATACAGAGATTGAATTAATTTTCCACTGTTTTGGTAATTTTATTTTTTTCACAGTACAAGATTGTTTTGCTTGAATTAAGGAGGGACATGAAACAACATAATTACTTCCCGAGCAGCCTTGCTAGGTGACTTAGCTGGTGTAAAATCGCCCAATCTGCATTAGGGTAGCGACTGAGCAACTTCATGGAATAAATTTACAAAATGACTAAATAACAGCAGGTAAAAAGAGAAACCTCTGTGTTTCACTTTTGGTGTTCTTCCATTATTACTTTCTTAATTGACTGGAAAATAGTAACATTACAAAAGGACAGTTTCCACAAACTGAGCTGGCATTAATTAATTGATTGTTTTTACAACTGAGAGCGAGCACAACGTACGCACACATGAATGGACGGACAGTGTACTCACGCAAATGTAAAAAAAATTTTAACTTGACTTTTGCAGAACACAGGTTAACCATGTTCAAACTACTTTTTATGCTTAGGCTCATTAAAAGTCTACAGTGAATTCATAATGCAATTCAAAAGAATCTGTCTATCAGAAGATTCCTGATTCTGCAAGCGTTTTCATGAAGCCTGATGTTATTATAAACCACATATATTAAATCTGTTCAAAAAATACAAATAAAAGTTTCAAAAAAATGTATGAATAAAGAAGTAATTAAAGTAATTAAATTTGTGAAGACTCAAAGAAGGACAAAGAAAACATTACGAGTAATGTAATGTAAAATAAAGGACATCAAGGACAATAATAAATATGAAAATATCAAGAGTTGTTCTAATACTTAAAAAACAAATAAATGTGATAGAGCTTCAATTATATTGGGCTCCACAAGTACGAATAGTATATAAGCTGACCTTTCATACAGAGTAAGTGCCACTGGAGAAAAGCGAGGTCTAAACAGCTTCCGACCAGATGGCAGAACCAGCCACAGACGGGTCACACAAACATTTTCCTCCCTTCAGCAGTCGTACAGCAATTGAGAGAGCCTACGGCGATGCCACCTGTTTTAACACATTTCACTGTTTCACCATATTCACCAAGCCCCTTTGCTCATCACGGTGACTCACTTTCTTAACGTCCCTTTGGCAGGACTTGGATACATCATTTATAAAACACTCCTACAGTTGTTTTTTTTTTCTTCCATTTTTGCATGATCACACCACATCTCTATCTCTCTATGTGCTATAAATGTCTTCCTAACACAATCCTCCAAACCTCCACAGGACCTGGCAAACACAGGATGAATAATAAAAATCATTCATGAGCAAAACCTATGAAGAAATACTTTTTCTTCCCACAGTGAACAATTTCAGAAAGACTTAGTCATACTTGAGGAGATCAAGATGTTAATATTTATCACTTACTTCCATCGGTAGAAGCAATGCTTGCTGAGAGTTAGCAATGATTGAATACATCAAACATTTCCTTTCTTTTTCTTCCCTCTTATATACATAACCACAAAGAAGGAACAACATCAAGTTTGTTTATTTTAATATTTAGCACAGGATTTCTTTAAAAAGTGAAATTAGAAAACTACCCAGACACTAAACTTTTTCAAGAGTAAAATTCGAATTACCTTTTTATTAGAGATGCACTGATCTGACACCTGGATCGGATATCGTCTATGATATTGACTAATAACCTGGATCGAATATCTGCGATTTGATATCAGATATCTTAGAACCAGTACATCGCATTTTACATGAAAATGTTATTTCTTTATTTTTGCAGCTTATTTGTTAAATACTTTAGAGTACATTTATATCTGTGTTAAATTGTAATCTTTTTTATCAATGTTTATGTCAAGGCTAAAGCTTCCACTCACATGGTAAAATATATGGTCATTTCATTCAACAGTTGAATTGGATCAGTACTGGGTATCGGCCGATATGCTTTGCCCAGGTATTGGTACTGAATTGGGAAAAAATTAATCGGTGCATCTCTAGTTTTTATACAGGAGTTAAAATAACAATTGAACACCTCACTGTTTTTCATAGGAACTAAATTTACAAAGGTGCTATTGATATTAAATTGTTTTATTAACCAAAACAGATAAGCTCAGAAACAAAACTATGTTTTATAATGTGATATAAAACAGGCAAAAAATATTGAACATAAGCAGAAATCAGAAAAACCTTCCTGTCCCCTCAAAGGCAAATGAATATCAGCTTATGCAGTTCAAACTGATAAACCATAAAATGGTGTGCCATTACCAAGGTGTCACACAAGGAACACCTTATGATGTGTAAAAGCAAAGAACTCTCTCAAGACCTTATAGCTGCAAAATATTCTGGTGGAATTACAGAAGGTTTTCTAAAACTTCTTAACGTTCCAGTTAGCAATGATAGGGCCCCGATCAGGTCCTTCTCACAGAGGAATGAAAATAATGATCAGAAGAGTTGCCCAAGAGCCAAAGACCATTTGAGGAGAGATTTTAAAAGACCTGGAATTGCCAAATACAATTATTTCAAGGCAAACAATAAAGCAATGCATTCAATGGCCATGTCCTCCACTGTTTAAAAGACTCAATTTTGAAAGAAAAAAGCCAGTTGAAGCTTGTCAAAAGTTTGCTCCACAATATCTGGACAAGCCTGTAGAATACTGGAAGACATAGTAGAATTTAGGAATTTGGATGTCATGACACACACTATGTTTGGAGGTTAAAAGGCACTGCCCATCAAACCTAAAACACCAAACTAAGGTTTGGAGGTGGAAACATCATGGTGTGTGGCTGTTTTTATTTGCAAATACTCAAGAGGACCGTGACTGCCTACGACAGAGAGACGGAGAAGCACAGAGGAGTTGGTGTTGGAGGCTGTGGCTACAAGCTAACCACCGTAGCTAAAACGGGAGACGCCCCATGTTACCGTGAGTTAAAAAATTAACCCCCTTGCAGATCGCCTCTTATTATTACCTCAGATTAATCCAGATAGAGCTGCTGTTGAATGAACAAACTGGACTGAAGCCTGCGGAAAACCAAACCGAGCCAAGGGCCTTCACTCCACCGAACCAAAACAATAACCTCATCCCACTCCCTCCTTTCCATCTGATGCTTAAAAAGTGCTCTGCTTGGGTGAACTAGGTAGAATAGATATTCGTATTGGTGTTTTTATTTAAAATAAGCTTTCTGATTCAACTGCTGATGGTTTTAAAGGTTTAACTATTTGTAGCTATTTTGTATTAAATGTTAGTTTTCCTGAATGCCTGTTGTGTGTTTTAATTTGGTGTTTAAAAACAAATTTCTTCAGATGTTTAAACTAATGGATTTTTTTCCGGAAATTAAAAAAAGTGGTACTAACACCTTTAATGTTATATCTTATTTCCTTAAAATTAAATTGACATATAATTTCGTTTATCATTTGAACAACATTGCCGTTCATATAAGATGTTATTATATGATGAAAATTACTTAATGGAGGTGTGTAGCAAAGATCCCAAATCTCTTCATACCTTGATGTAGAGCTCAAGCTGTGGATAGACTCTTCTCACTCTGAAGAATGCAGAAAAAAGGGCTCTGTGAGGGAATGAGGTAGAGATCACGTGGCTGACTTGAGGGAAGGAGACCACATTAAATCCTGATGCCTTGCAGCGTTTTAGCACTTCTTCATCAACTTTGTTTCCTCCCTCACTCAGAATACAGCCAACAGCATAGCGGCAGAGTGGAGTTGTAACCTATTGAAAAAGATTTTAAGACATTAATGAAAACATATTAGAAACATAGAGTGTGTTGAGAAGCAATTTGTGACAGTGTTTTGAATCTAGTGGTTAGGCATAAAAAAAAAGTATTTGACATCTGCAACAAGTGTGCTAGCGCAACACAAAGCTAGAAATATGTCAGCAATAGCGTTAAACGAACTGCAAATGCTATTTCTACAACATGTTGAACGGTCTCATTTATAAAGCTTGTGCATGCACAAAATGGGGCCTAAAAATTGCTTACGTCAAGTGATCCATAAATTTTAAGCTATCAGAAACTATCAGGCTATTTGACTTGAACTTTTTTTGTAGCTGTTCTATAACCCTTTTTAACACCCTACAGCCAGTCAGAATTCAGTATTCATCCAGATTTAGACATATTTATTTTGTCATTTTGTATACGCAAGTATAAACAAAAAGAAATTTCGTTTAGAATATCTCTCTAGACTATTTAATATTTTTAAAGTGCAGCCTTGATAAGATAAGCAGCAGTTGTTGTTGAGCTGCTACTACTGCCTCCGGCTCCTAAAGCTCTCGCTTCTCCAGGCTCAGGGGAGGAAGAGGATGATGATGACGATGCTGTGAGGGGGGTAGTCCCCTGGGTTGAAGAGGCTGACGCGGTTGAGGCAGCAGTGGTTCTATCGGTAGGTTTAGCAGCGACAGACGATGCTAGAGAAGGTGTGGAAGCCGGAGGGGGCCGGGAGGAGCCAGCTGGGGATGTTTCAGCATTTGGCAGGGAAGCATCTAGTGTGCTCTACTCATTTTCACCTGCAGAGGACTGTGCTTCCCCTCTAGATGACGAAGATTGCCTGGGAACAGTCTCAGAGCCTCCATTCATGCAGAGTTCTTTGTTTCTATCTGCACAGCACAGCAACAGCGCCCCCAGGCCAACAGCACTGTCCGGTACTGCTGGACGCAGCCAAGACCCCGTCAGAATGATGGCGCAGCAGTTACATATCTCCTTTTTGAAAGAGAGTTCCAGTCGGAGATTATCCATTTTGTTTTCCAAAGAGCAGACGTTGAAGAGCAGGATTGAGGGAAGCGGTGGTCTGTGGGGATCTCTCTTTAGCTTTGCAGAAGCCCACCGCTGCAGCCTTGCTTTCTCAGTCTCGTGCGTCTCTTCCTCCGTCCGTTATTTTTCCGCTGTTGTTTGCTGACATCTGTCCATAGCACTCAGCAGCTTTTTAAACGGTCAAAAATGTCAGTATTTTAAACATTTCGTGACCGTAGCTTCAGCAGGTGTTGGCGATCATAGATGCGGGTTTGATGTCTAGTTTGTGTCATTTTTAAGCGGCATATTTTGTAAAATTGTCAAGAGGAGTTGTTCTTGGCCGCTGCCTTGGAGCGCCACCATGATAACCCATTTATGGGAACCCAGACCATGTTCTATCTAAAATTACTTTCCTTAGCAACTTCCAACTCTTAAAGAGAAGCAGTAAGACTGAAGTTGCTTTGATGGTAGGAAGAAAAGTACAGCATCTAGAAGTGGGAATTAGTGAAAAGTAGCCAATCACAAGCAGGTTGCTTTGTCCAGTGTGTAAAACCTTCAAAGTGACCAAAGTTGAAATTAAAGAATAGAAACAGGTCCACACACAAGGAGGAGAGAGGCTGCATGTTCGCAGAAATCAAACCAAATGCAAGCAGAGAAGGATAAGGCCCACATGTGTGATATATTGGGGCCCTATGGCACTTTATTTGCCCATGTAATGTTAAACATGTGCGATTAGTTTATGAGCATCTGTATGATGTAAAGCTGCATGTAGGAGTACTTATTGCTTGTATGGACTTTTGGCAGAATCCTGATGCCATAGAAAGTATATCAAAGTTAGTGAGGTGTTAAATTGAAGCCAGATTCCATCATTATCCTCTTAGGAAATGTGTTTCATTTAGCAGTTCAACTTCATTTGAAGTCAAATAGCATTGTGATATACGATTCCATTGGAGAGCTGTAATTATACATGAGGACCTATCACATAAATAAAAAAGGTTTATAAAGATGCTTTAACTCTAAACCAAAGGGAGAAAATATTGATAGGTTTTCTCATTATCACATTCGTAAAATCACTTTTTTATTTATCAGTCCACTACTGTGGCTACTAATATTGATACACCTCGCCATCTCACTAACAGCACATCTATTTCTGCCTTGGTTAAACTGCGCTTTCTCACTCCGTTTCCTACTGTGGTTGTCATTGGTTACTATTAAATAACACTGATGAGCTGGCTCTTGTATATACACAATGACATTCATGCAGTGCTTTGCATGGACCATTTATGGTTGAATGTGGGAGTGAAGAGAGCCAATCATGAGGTGGAGCCTTGGACTCAAACTTTTCAAGTACAGATGTGATTTATAAAGCAAAACAGTTTGGTTTTGTCCATAAGCAACTTTTTATAAAGCAGTTTTCCTTGGCGCAGTACGCCATCTAAGAATGTTTGGTGTTCATACATTTTTAGTATGGATCCTGCGCAATACTTTATAAAGGAGACCCCAGAGCTGAAAGACAGTGACAGAGGTCAAGTTGGAAGAGGGTCTACATCAAGGATCAGCTCTGAGCTCCTTCTTTACTACAGTGAAGGACAAGTTGACAGATGAAAGTAAAAAGGAAGCTCCATGATAGCAGAGATGGGAGTGAGCCAAGTAGGACTGTGAGGTTACATGGGGCAGAGATAAAGAAAGTGGAGGGTTTTAAGTGTGTAGGGTCATCAGTCCAGAGTCATGGTGAGTTCAAGAAGAGGTGAAAAGACGTGTCAAAGCAGGCTCAGACGGGTGAAGAAATATATCAGGTCTGTTGTGTGATTAAAAAAGTATCACTGAGAATAAAGGAAATGAGTTCACACAAGAGGATGGTGAGACCAGCAATGTTGCTTTGAGAAAGATGCACTGAGGAAGAGACAAGAGGTAGACAAGAAGATGGGGTTAGATGGAGAAAGATGATTCGCTGTACTGACCAGCGAAAGGACAGTTTAATTTTTGACAAAACAGAATTCACAATTATTTCAAGTTTACAAACATAATTAGATTATAACAAGATTCATATCAGCATGCGCCTAAAAGACTTAAATAAGGAGCTTAAAATATTGCAGCTCTTCTTGATCTGACAAATACATAAAATCCCATTGAAGAAATATAAGAATAATGAGGAGGAAGATGAGGTTTTACAGACCAAAATAATTATAAAGTTATTTATAAATCAAAAGCTAGTTAAAGATAGTTTTAAGGAGAAGAAGTAGTTTGAGAAACAATAGATAATTATGAAAAAAACCATAAAAAGAAACTTAAACTGTTAGCCAGACTCCTAAGAAACAGAGGAAAGTGTTTATTTGAGGAATATTGAGGATATTAGCAGAAAATTAGTTATTTTTCCTTTTTCCAACTTTAAAAGGAATTGTTACCCCTTAAAAGCATAAGGAAAGGGAGAAATCTCTGAATCTCTTAAAATATTTTCCCCCACTGCAATGGCAACTGTGGGTTAATTTAATAAATAAGGTGGAATCATCCAGCTCTGTCCTATTTAATTATTTTCACCCCTATCAAACCTTCATTAACAAGAAAGACAATTTAGATAAAGACAGAGCTGTAAACAAGTTTCCCTTTTCCTCAACCTCACAGGAACTCGTTTTTTTTAAGTGTGCTCATTATGAGTTTTATTCTTTATGATGTTTCTTTAATACATTAATGGCTCATAGGAAGCAGTATTTCTTAAAATTTGACAACAGGAATCAAGCCGTCTCTGGTTTCTGCTGCATATTAGCAGCACATGCATTGCTAAGGCAATAGGAGAAGTAGGGATAAAACATTTAGTCTTTACCAGCATGCAAAGCAACTTTATGCACCAAGATTCCCGAAAAGCTCGGGTCTTATAAATGTTTTAAAATAACTTTCAAAAAGAACAAGTGCAGAAGGGATTTATTTCATCAGTTGCCCCGAAGACTGACATGCATTCCCTAAGCAGCCCCTCATCTAGCTGCCATCCCTACAGCTTTCATCATGCTGACACAGACTTTGTTCCTTGAAGATGGGCAAACATTTGTCGATATGAAGCTTTTCCATATGTCAGCTGTCAGGACAGATATAGGCTGGCAATATACTCTGAAAATAGGTATAAAGTATATAATATAAAACAGTATAATCTACCCATTAATTTGATCTGCTCTGTGTTCACTGGTGTCAAAATCTATGCCATGAATAAATCAAGTTTCTTGGTTTGGTTTCGCATACAGTGACTCAAATGTGAGACTATTCTATATTCAACAGGACAGATGACAGCCTTGTTCCTCAGCACAGATAGTTGCTACAGGAACTTTGAGAGAAAAGAGCTTAAAACTCAAGTATATTGAAAAATTGTGGAATTGCTGATCATTATGATGATCTTTATCCCCGCGTCTTCATCATTAAAGTAAATGTAGTTAATTGAGAGTGTGTCAAATGTTTCAGATTTAGTTCTTTGTAAATGTTTTAATACATCTCATTTTTTTCCCCACATTTTGTCAAAGTTAGATTTGTGTATTTTAATGTACTGTTATTTGAAATACCAAAACAAAGAGAGTATAACTGAATTAGAAAACATTGCTTAAATTTTAAATTCTTTTTAGATTTTAAAATCTGAAAGTTAAATCTGAATAAATTTCTATCCAAGTTCCATAAGGCTGCATTTTTGAGAAGCTCTTGGCATTGCATGTCTCCGCTAGACACCTACAGGAGTCTGGACTCTGTCATCTTAAGACAAATTGGCTCTGATCTCCAGTGGAACTCTGCCTTTATTTTAGGGTCTTAACAGGGCTGACTCAAGGCCTAAGCAAATTAAGCAGCTGCTTAGGGCCCCAATCCAACTAGGGAGCTCTCAACAAAAGTTTTTTCTTTACATGTATAAATATAATTATATAAAAATTGTAACCAAATAGCACAATTACATGAAAAACTAATTTTGTTTTACATGAATATATTTTTGGTCATGTAAAAACCATTATCTATACATGCAAAAAAATGTATAATGGTCATGGGAAGCAGCTTGATGGACAAACGAGAAAATAACAGTGTTAACTTCTCTGAAACACTCATCTTTAGAAAACAGTCTTATAGTGATGGGCTTACATTGTCTTCAGTTGTAACAAAAGTTGTGATATTTTGCAAATCTGCAATGGAAAAGCTTTTTCACAATACACGGGTCAGGTGATCTGCAGCTCCACAAAGAAGAAAACCGTAAGTGGTTGGAGGATGATGATATATGGATATATGTCGTGCGTTTACATCTGCAGGTATCACGTTGTTTTCAGAGTTTGAAAAAACTTATTTACATGCAATTTCATTTGTAATGTGTTATTCAATGGAAAAGCCGCAATTGAGTAACTTTTTTGTTTATTTAAAAGAATGTTGACATAGTTTTCCAAATATCTGTAATGGAAATGCAGCTTGTGAGATGCAATCCTAATAAAATACCCTAAACGTTGTAGTTGACAAAATGTAAACGTATTCAAGGAGTGTGAATAACTTTGCTAGGTATTGTAGCTGAAGAAGTTACTTTAACATGATTTACCTTGTAGCCACATTTTTTCAGGATATCAGGATTCTGCAGGAAAGGAAGTATTTCTGGTGTAGAATATTTAGGCCTAATTTTCCAGCAGAAATCTTTCCCACTGAAATCAGTGGGTTAACCCAGGTTTTTCCAACTACAGGTCAACAGCCAACTATCAGCATTTGGCTCCCTTCCTATTGTCAAAAAGAGCTGTCTGACCCCCACTGGCAAGCTGCGTGGCCTCTGTCCCCCCACCACTACATGTCTGGCGACTAGGGCTGGGTATTGTTAAAAAATTTTCACTTCGATACCGGTTCCTGAACGATACTTTTTTCGATACCAGTTTTATAATATCAATTCGAAAAAAAAATTACACAACATAAAAAAGTACAAATCTTGAGTTTTATTTTAAGCTCAGATTTTTCCATTTACATTTTTCCTCTTACATAAAAAAAAAAAAAATTCAGTGTCTAATATTCACTGTTACATTGTGAGGACCTTTTTACTTAGCAGTTTTCCTTTAGAAAAATTACCATGTCTGACAAACAAGCCCGTTGAATGGGATCCTACTGACAGCGCACCGCTGGTATGTGGGGGTCTGAGCGGCTCCGACAGAAATATTGGAAGGCAGGATGAACTGACTGCACTGATTAAGTTTTCAGGTGGATTTTCCCACTTAAAAACATAATAAAACCACTTCATTCCCACTGATCACAGCAAATATAGCTGCAAGGCAAATAAAGGATAGAGTAGCTCCGCCCAATGCGCGTCAGACACACTTTTGCACCGCGCAGCCAGAGCAGCAAAGCTGCTTCAGTCGCGCGTCAGAAGCCGGTACAAGCAGCAAAAATGAAGAAGCAGACGTGATTTTGCTGCTCCTGCTGCGTCCAGTTTGAAAGCAGCATGATTCACTCCGCTCTGGCTTTGCTCTGCCCACGGGCTGCTGAGAGGAGGATGGTCGCGCCGGCTGCGGTCCGCTCTTCTTGTAGTCAAACACCGAGCAACTTTCTGCTCCTAAATTGTTTCCGTGCACGATGTATTGCATTGCGCCCTATTGGCATCAGTCTTAATAAAGTGAAGCCGCACTTTTGACCTGGGGGGCATTTTAAGGGGGTTCCGCGGCGCTCACAACCAGTTCACAACAGATACACATGAACCCTGGCTGTAGGCGTGACCACCTGTGTATTTTTCCTGGATAACGCAATCACGTTAAGTGTTACAGCCAATCACCGAAACTTGGTACCGAAAGACGAGGCATGTTTCGATACTCAGTAGAACCGAAGCATTTCGGTCGGTACCATAAAAGAACCGAAGTTCAGTACCCAGCCCTACTGGCGACACCATCAATCAGGGTTACAGTTGATGATGTCGCCAGTGCAACAGAAAACAGGATGGAGAGCAACATGTAAGGAAGCCAGGGTTTAGTCAGTGTGCTTTATCGTTTCTCCCTTTTAATGGACCGAATCTCACTAACCAGTGCTGCGCCATGTTTATCGAATGTAAACAGAGTTGTTTCGTCTTGGTAGGTCAGATGCAACTGGGGTCCTGTGTTGACGTACTTCTCGCTCAATGGTGTCATTTATACTAGTGGGTCGACCTGGGTCTGATGTTCCCACTGTATGCCGATCAGAACTGAGCAGTTTGAAGGCGATTTTATCCCGGGTCAAAGGACTCTGCTGATGACCCGGGTTAAAATCCCCTTCAAATGTCAATGTGGGTCAATGAGCCGTTCCCACTGCCACTAAAAGCTGATTGTTCCCGCTAGACTTAGACAAATGGAATACAAAACTAAATTTCCTTTAGTATAGCTTTTCAGACAGTAAATGAACGTTTACATTCCATAAAGAGAAGCAGTGATCAAATTGCGTTTTAGAGTCTCTACATTCCAATTAACGATTAATCGATTATGAAATAATTTCACGATTATTTCAATAATTGATTAATCATGATAAATCCCATTCATTGTTTCAGCCCCAGTTCCCGGGTTTAAATGGGTTTTGCGGCCAATCGGAAAGGGGTATTATTTGAAGTGTACACACTGGGTCCTAGAAACACCTTCAGGCTTCTAAGCTGCGAAGAGGCTGACTGGAGAAGCTTTCGTGATGAGCCCAGAATGTGAAGCTTGCCATTTAAAGGAGCAGAGACCGAGCTGCTCAAGCCCAGTAACCATGGTAACCATCTCAGCAGCAAATCAAGTTCTCGCCGAGGTCTTTTGTTTCTCCAAAGGAAGTGATTAAAGGAGGTAAAAGTGAGAACACTGTCAACAGGGTAGGCGAGTGATACAGACACATATGCTCTGTCAGCTACATTTTAAACCACTTCCCATTGCAAATATCAGTGGACGGCGTCGGCCTTTTTGGACACCGAATACCAGTGCTCCTGTATGAGTTGCTACTCTCTCCGGGGCTGGCGATGTGGCCACTGAATGACATCCTGAGGCTCAGACACTAATGAGCTGAAATCATTATGACAATTATTCCAACTTAGATCAAGACTTGGCTGTGACCGTGCAGAGGAAACAGGACCCACTTCTCTAATTACTGGCTAGGGGAGAGAAAAAAAAAAAAAAAAAAAGGAGGGGGGAGAGGATTACAAAGGCGTTTTGAAGCAGAGCTGGGAAGGTCTCATCTCCAAACTCTGGTTACACTCCATTGGGTTGCTGTAGAAAGTTAAGACAGTGTCACCAAGTTTGTGCTGTTTAAAAGTTAGAAAGTGTAATTTGCTTTTCACATATTTCACAAACGGTAATTGTTTGAGTGAATGTAACCAAGGTTCTAATTAACTTGTGGTTTCAATGTTACATATCTTTGCTCAGTCTTCAGTAAATAGACGGGCATGCAGATAAGTGTTAATTAGGCAAGCTAGTAATGTTGAGTGACGAGATCTTTACTAAAACGTTTTGCAAATATGTTTGGGTCTGACCAATACTACATGAATGATTCGTTCAAAAACTCTGTTCTTAACAAATACATATATCTAGTCGCAATACTTTCACTATTCTCATTGTTTTGCATTCAAACTTCAATTAGAACTACTTTTCAACTTTTTTTGAAAAAACGGTGATGTGGGATATGGCTGAGAATGAAGCATGAGAGAGTCATTTTATATCAGTCCATATGAGACATTATTAATTAATATTTTTTAGTACCTGTTTGAAATAAGGATTCGGGGAAAGCCTGAATATAAAAATGGAACCCTAAGCTAGGGCTGCGACTAACGATTATTTTGCAAATCAATAAATCTGTCAATTATTTTTTCGATTGATAATCGGATTGCCAAAGGTTTCTTGAAGGGGTCATAGAATGGAAACCGAGTTTACGGGGGGGGCTGCTGACTGGACTGGGCCGTGCATTCGAACAGAACTGTGAGCTCCGGGGCCACCGGTGTCCAGGCTACCGTCACCAGGTTAGGGCAGACAGCTCGGTTCTGCTGCACTGTTGTCGACCAAAATCGCAGACGATTTGGAAATTCCCACTGGAAATTTTTTTAGGTATCAGAAGTCACCCTACCATATCAACAATCTCAATGTTTCAGTGAGTGAGTGCTTGTTGCTATGATGCGTCTTTGCTCAGCAGCTTCGCTCGTTGTAAACCGACCAATCAGAGCACAGCTCATCTAAATATTCATAAGCAAAGAAAACCTGTTGTTTTATTCTGGGGCTTATAACCAGGCTGCATTAGGGCTCATAGAGCAGCAAATATGCCATTTTCAGACCAACCAATGTTACACACCCTATTCAGAGACCTTAAGGACCAGCACCAAATACCCTATATAATCAATCTATGACCCCTTTAAAGAAGACTTTTTATGGAATTAAAACAGGTGAAACTAAAACGTTTCTACTTGAATTCTAATTAGAGCATATTGACAGATGAAAAAGTTTTATCTTAAATGCAAAATGTTTATATTTTTTTTTACAATTTAGATATAATCAGTGCTCTAAGTGGGTCACTCTTACGGCTAAAGGCAGGTTTAACAGTCTCTATAGTCCAGTTAAGGATTTATCGATTGCTAAATTAGTTGACGATTTTTTTTCAATAAATCAATCAATCAATCACCATTAATCTGATTCATTTTTCAGCCCTACCCCAACCATATTTTAACATAACCTTTAAAAATAGGTCAGCCCTGCTGCCAACTTGCTTCACTTGGCTGTAAGAGTTTGAGTGGCTGAATCTTTTATACTGATATTGATCAGTTGTCAATCAGGATATATTGATATTGATTTATTGCCCAAACCCTGGGTGATGGTAATACCCAGAGTAAACCACACACAAGGGAAACAACTCTTCTACAATTATGTGTAATAAAGTGTAATAACAGAGGCAGTAGTTATTTAAAACTACTAGTGATATTGATGAAAAGCAGAGAAGGCATTTTACTGCTTACTTTCAGTGATGTGAATGTCTACATTATGGAGAAACGAATCAAATCAATCACTCAGGTATTACTCTGTCTCAAAAACTCTACAGTTCAAGGAATTCTGCATTGCTTCTTTTATGTCATTTTATAATCAGTATTTTCATTGGTTTTCAATTGTCACTCTGGCAGCATTTACTTCCATTTATTTAAATGTTCAATTGTGTCCAGAGAAAATGTTTTTGAAAACTATCTTTGTTCCACCTTTAAATTATTGTCAAGGAGTATCTGTGCATGTACCATAAATCTGAATATATGACCTTTTAAACATTTGGTGTTAGGTTGGTGAAGCGACCATAAAGGCACTGGATCACCTTTCAAAGCACCATCATATCACAACCCTGACAGAATGAATGGAGGACAAAGTTTAAAAAAAAAAAAAACTCACAGTATTTTCCACCAATTGGACTGAAACTTATTTCACATCATCAAAAGAAAAAAAAAAATTTGGCTTCATAGCATTCTTGTCTTAAGGGCGTCAATATGTTTAAGATGAATTCTCCACTATTCCACTTTACTACACAGAACTTCATTCACAAACTAATTTTTGCATTTCCTGTATCATCTCAAAAGCCCCATCAGACATATTTACTGAAAAAGCCACTGATATGTTTAATACTTTTTCCATCCAGTGCATTTATTTGAACAGATCTGCTATTAGGTTTGCTATTGCTCATATATTAATAGTGGATAGACCTTCAAAATAGAGTAATCTCCAAATATATCTCACAAATGTATTTCAAAACGGTTAAGATTATATTGGTTGCAGTTCACTGATTTTCTATTCACTGTGCAAATCTCTACAAGGGTGGCAGTTCTTGCTGCTTCATTCAAACTGTATCTATATTATTATCTTCATATCATTTCAATTACATAGGATATTATTTCATTTAAGTGTTTGATATATAAGTTAGGTCCCCCTGAAGGCGGCTGCGCCTTGGAAACTTCCCTACCGGTTCTTTACCAGGAAGCAAGTTATTTACTACTCTTAACTCAAACTGGGTAAAACCATCTAAAAAAGGACTATAAAACAGGAGTTAAAAAGTATCAGCGTTTATTCCAGGTCAGGTCGTTACAGGACAGAGAAATAGCTTAGGGTTGGCACAGCTGTGGGCTCAAAAAACGTCAGCGAGCGTCTGGAAAGGATTGAGCAAAGATTGAGCACCGAACAAGGTCATCTCCTCCTTCTTATACCTCATGAATCCATGTTTTGCATCAGGTGGATGCTTAGCTGTCCGTATCAGAAACTGACACACCATCCATGCTTTGAACTTCATGCATCTTGCCTCTTTACCCCAGGATTACACATAGCTCTCCTTTATCAGTCCGGCTCCAAGATGTGCCCATATCCTGTGTATTTTTAAAGACACGAAGGCTGTCCTGATTAGATGGCCTCCGTACACACAGTGACATCCACCATGTAAAGGAAGGCCTTCTACTCTGTCTAATCTGGCTAACAAAGTAACAATGCACATGATGTATAAAGAATAAGCCTGACAAAAGCCATATAGCCACAAGGCTGTTGGTAGGGCACTCACCTATATTTAGCTTTTAAGTTGAAAGCAGCAGCATATTTCTTATTAAATATAATCTTATTAAATGATTTTCATACTCTGTTTAGTTTGGGATTTTTTTAATAATAAAATAAACCTAAGAAAACAAGCAACAGTTTAATCCCCTTTCTTCACCCACCGACTTACAAAATTAAGAGGCAAAGAAAAAAAATGTATTTCTTGTCACAGAGGTTAATTCAATTATCATTACCGGTACATAATTTTCTATGTAATCCTTCATGGATATATGTACATTTTTCATTCTTTTTTTTTTATTATTACATATTAGTTTTAGTATTGTATCCTAAATAGACCAACATCTACAGCAGGAAACCACCTTGAAGTCAAATGTAACATCTATATTTCATTAATAACTTAGTCCTTATCAGCTATTTTAAATAAACTATAATTGAGTTGGCTTCAAATTAAAAGAAAACTAATTAATTTAAATGCAAATAATAAAAGTGTTCAAAGTTTCACTCCTACTCTTTCTGGGACTAAAGTATTTCACTGCATAAGTGTTAACTCATTTTATGTAATAGTGCATTTTTATTGTTCTGTGGTTACACAAGCTTTCTACAGCATGATTCTAGGTGAGCATTTTATATAATAATGTTGCCATATCCACTTTACCCAACAGGGCGTTACTGCGAAAACTATTTAAGCAAATATCTTGCTGTCAACAAGTATGTCTGCAAAACAAGCCTAAAACTTTGCTTTATTTACCGTTTATGCAAAACCAAACATCAGCTGTAATATATAAACCACACAGCTACAGCTAATTAAATGTAGCCAGTGTATGTCATGTCAGCTTTTTTATTATTTGTGACTAATACACTCCAGCTTGATGAAAGGAACTTGCAGCAAAACAGTCTGAATGATTTGTTTTTCTAAATTAAATACAGCGTGATTCAAAACATCATCTCTATACTTGAAATTTTAAGACAGTTTACAGATGGCACAATAAAGCCAAAGAAGATATGCAATGATTAAATGAGGAGAAAACAATAGTCAAGCATTATGGTTGAGTGCATTTTTACATATTTTATTTTCTTAAAAGAGAGCAAGGCTGCAACTAACGATTATTTTGCAAATCGATTAATCTGTCCATTATTTTTTCAATGAATCGATTAATAATCGGAGAGCAAAATAAGTTTTTTTTTTTTTTACAATTTTAAACCAAATGAAACAAAGTTTTGGATAGAGGATATTGACAGGGGAAAAGATGTTTTTTTTCTTTATCTTAAATGCAAAATCTTTATATAATTTTAATATAATTATTGTTCTAAGTGGGTCACTCTGTCAAAGGCATGTTTTATACTTAGCTAATGATTAATCGATTACAAATTTAGTTGATGATTATTTCAATAATCGATTAATCATGATTAATCAGATTAGTTGTTTCCGCCCTAAAAAGTTTATTAAACAAAGAATAAAGAATCACACACATTTATCACATACTACATTTACTCTACAATTTTAAAAGTCAACAAGTATTCAATTCATATAATACTTCATTCCATGTTTATAATAACCTTATCAATAACACTAAAATAATAAAACATATATACTTGTTAATATTAAAATATCACATTAGCAATAGTTTTAAAAAGTCCATGTCATCGAGTTTTAGAGTATAAATGAGAATTAAATAAGGCTGAGATAAAATAACTTAACATTTTTAATACAACGCTTTATTCGGACTTGTGTATCAAATGTGAAGCGAAAATGCAAAAACATAAAAATAAAAACAAAGAATTTGAAAATAAGTCCATTATCAAAAGGAAGAGCCCCTTTTCAGAACAAAATGGCATCATCGCCATCTAGTGGCCAACTTTGTGAATTACACTATACAGTACAGCATCGATTATAGAAATTATAAACTGAATTTTATTCAGGGTCTCTTTTATCCATTCATTTATTTAATAAATAATGAACAAAACTGACTGTATTTTACCCATTAAAGACCTTATTATTTATGATAAACACATTTCAGTATCTTTTATATTATTTTTTTATTCAAAACGTTGAATAAAAATAACCATTGCCATCTAAGGAGATGCATTTATTTTCCCATTCTTGTATAGCTTAAAGAAGAGATTACCATAGTTACCTAGGTAAATGCTTACCTTTTTAGGGACGTCATAAAACACTCCAAGGCATGAGACCCCAAGTCCAACACAGCGAGCCTCCTTAAAAAGTTTCCTGCTATCGCCGTATGATCCTTCATTGAATTTATAAGCGAAAGTTAGCTTTTTGAATGTAGGACAGCCGGTTTGCACTATGATGTCCGTCAGGAGACCTGTATAAACAATAAAACCTGCTAATATTAGAATGAGGAGAGCCAGGAGGAGCGCCGCACACACACTAAAGCAGTCAGGCATGTTAGCTCTCCTGCAGAGCAGGGACCGCTAGCTGCTGTCAAACTGTGTGGGATTCTTTCAAGAAGCTGCCATGTGTCAAAAATGATGTGGTTTTATCAAAGAATAAAAACATTTATCCTACTCATCGTGCGTTTGTTTCACAAAGACACGACAAACTACAGGATTACACATTGCACGGGACTTCCTGGAAAATACCATTTATGCCGACAAATAGGGGTGAAGGACGTTACTATTTCTTTAAGTTTAACTTTGATTCTTCTCCCCTCCATAATGTCCTCCTGCTGTTTACTTTTACTAAATTTAATACATTTTAAAACCGCTTCTGCTTCATCTAATATCTGACAGCTCAATAATATAAAGTAGTCACTATATATTTTCCGTTTTACTTGACCCTCTTATGAGACTCCCAAAAACTATAATGTCAGAAAACTCACTAATCATTCGGTTCTAATTAGTTCAAAAAAAAACTTTAAAAGTAGCTAGTAGATTTTGTAAATAAAAAAGTTAGGAAACAGGATTTTAAGACTTTAAGGTACCCAAGCCACTATATTCAACATCCAATGCTGTTTCTTTAAGATTATTCAAAAGTAGGAACACAACTAACATCACTTTAAGTTATAACTGTATTAAACCATTGTATCAATGAATGTTTTTGCCCTTTTGCAGGGCTGCCAACTTTTCACCAAACCTTGGGGTGAGATTTTGAAATAGATTGGACCTGTCCTCATCTAACTGTCAGGGTTAGATGAGGACAGGTGCAGCTATAGGTTGGAGGTTTTCAGAGGATTTAACTGAAACAAAGTGGCAAAATTTGGAATTTTTATAGCACAGTAAATGTTACTGAGTAACAATAAGCAGTCTGTAGTTATGTGGAAAATTTTTCTCACAATACACATTATTTTCTACATTCTGGTGATTTTTGGAGAATTGAAGTACAGCAGAATGGGCCCTACTAAAATACCTGCATCTTAAATATACTTTAAACTAAGAATTTTACAACTTTGTTCATTAATTATTCTCTGCATATATAAGACTCAAACTCACTGCGGATCCAGACATTTGAATTGAGAAAGCTTCCTGGAGAGGTGGCGAAACGTCTTCAAATCTTGAAAACCAAGTCCAGTGGATATTTTTTTTAATTTTTACGGAATGACTATGACCTGGATGACTGAGAACCTTCATCAGCATATTCTCTGCATCCTCTTCAGGAACCAGTGTGATAGAAACCTATGCAAACTTCACTGAGTATGAATATTTAGTAATAGGCTAAGGATTATAAATTTTAAGTTATTATCTTATTCTTTTTTTTTTTTTTTACAACTGAGAAACAGCTAAACAATTCAGACATTCTAGGAGGCTGTAGATTCAATAAAAACTCACCATGACAGGAGACAGCACTTCCCTGGATTCTTTCAGTTTGGAGGGTGTGATGGAAATTAAGTTTTTAAACATATTCAATGGACCAAATTAAAGATAAATGAGCATGATAAGTAATAATAAAAGAAGACATTCCTGTGGTTTCTCCTCTATGAATCCAAGATAACTGATTTGTTCTGCACATCCTCTCTGTTTGTGGTTGGTCATTTCTTGGGTGGCTGATCTTTTGAAAAATTAAACCTCCTATGGTTTTGAGAGGCAAACCTAAAAGCTTTAAGAATTAAAATATTTGTGTTGATTTAATTACTCTTAAATTACAGCGGGAAATGATCAAACTAGACTGAGTTGAGTTTTAATGTCTGTCATTTTTTAGTGTGAGAAATTGGGAATATGGACTGAGAGTGTTTTAAGACACTGAGATGGGTGAGTCTCACTCCCAATGGATGAGAGTTGACAGCCCAGGCCTTTTGCCCTTTGAAATTCTTGTAGTTTTTGCTGATCCTTACCTGAAAAAAGTATGCAAAATTGTATTTGTAGTGCATCTTCACACATGAGCTCCACTGACATCTCATTCTTAACCCATAACTTGCAATGCTTTAGGCACACAGCTGTATATCATTACTTAATATATTTATACAGTACTTTATACAAAATAAGTTGCATCAAGGTTCTGTACAGCAAGAACAATAAAACAATAATCGACAGGGATATGAACATCCGTAATAGTATCAATTCTTTTACAGAAACTGTATTGAAGGAAAGTTTATAATTTAAATTTTAACAAAAAGTTTAAGAAGGAAACTTATTATGGAAACCTATTTCATAAGTATATTTCACGAATCTCTATTCACTGACTTTGAAATAGCATAAAGGCGAGATGAGATTTTAAATTTCATTTGGGATCTGTACACCCCAGAGAGCTATCCACCCAAATGTTTATGTGGACTATTATTTCCTTCCTGAGCTGCCTTCATTCCTAATCACATTTTAACACAACTTATAGTTGACAGCTGAATATTTAGGTCAATGTTCACAATTTGACCTCTGGCCTTCAGACAGCAGCTATGTTCAAATAGTATGGTTAAAATGGTAAAACTTCAGTTGTTTATGATAAGCTATACTAAGCCTTCAAGTATGCATTCGTCATTTTTGTTATATCATGTATTTAGTATCATTATTATAAAACAAAGACGAAGACTGCTCTCTCACCCACCCCTCACCTCCTGGGAAGGGTTCTTGGGAACTTGAATATTCTTCAACAGTACCTTAGCTGTCCCAGGAACTGTACAGTTCTGGACTGAGATGTCTCATATTTCTCCAGTTATCTATTAAAGCCTTTGCTCCAGTGTGGGGCTTACTGCTCTCTGTCCCCTAATGACCAAAGTTCCTACAGTTACCTTCACCTTCAAGGCTCTTTCTAGTTCTTCCCTGAGCTCTTGGTATTTATCTGTTTTTTTGTGCCTTTTTTTTTCTTTTCTAACAGTTCCATAATTTTTGGAGCTAGAAGAGTCTCAATGTTAAAAAACTCATATATTTGATCCACACATGCACAGGACAATCCACACAGTTACCAAAAATGCACAGGATAAGATTCAAACGTTGAGACTCTTCTAGCTCCATAATCATTTGAGATGGTCATTTGATCAAGTATTTCATTTCTTTTTTCAAAATGTTAGTTTTTTTTTAAGTTTACTTAGTCTCACTTAAGTGTGTTTGTGCACTTGTATATTTTACCTATTACCTATTTAGGACCGCCTTTGGAATATTTGCTGACCTTCTGAGGACCAAATGGCCTTATGGGGACCAAAAGCTGGTCCTAATGTGGCAGATCCCCATTTTTTACCCAAGAGTTAGTTTAGAGTTAAGGTTAGGGTCAGGAAAATACTGATAATGGTTAGGGTTAAGATTGCATTTTGTATACGTGTGTGTGAGTGTGTGTGTGTCTGTGTGTTATATTTTGTTTCCGAGGGGGCGTTCCCCGAACGCAGCATTGAACTTGGAGATCTCCTCCCTCAAAGTTTCGGTTGGAGAGAACAGGATAAGACTTGTTGACAAGAGACAGGAGAGTTCACAGCGTCTCTAACCTAAAAAATCCAAAAAATGTCTGGTAATATTAAAACATTTTACAACTTCACAGCTAAGCTTCTTTCCGGTGAACCTTTCAGTTTCTCCTCGCTGAAGGGGAAAGTTGTTCTCATTGAGAATGTAGCGTCTCTCTGAGGAACAACAGTCAGGGACTACACGCAGATGAATGAGCTTCACTCCAGATACTCTGCAGAGGGACTCGTTATCCTGGGTGTGCCCTGCAATCAGTTTGGACATCAGGTAAGTTATGTTTCCATTTTTAAATATATCAATAGTCCTTTAAAAGCACTGCATGCAAAATGTTCTATTTTTTAAATATACTCAAGGCAGCCAATTGTGCATTTTAGGATCTTAATGGGGTAATATACATATTCATGTTCCTTAAAAGCTTGCAAATTTGCCTTCATTACTCTATGAAGCTAACAATGTTTTGCTTCGAAACTATCATTATTGGTAATGCAAGTAAAACACGTTCTGTTTTTTTGTGATGCTTTTCAATCATCAGTAACTGTGCCCATGTTTATCCATAACAGGAGAATGGCAAGAATGATGAAATCCTAAGATCCTTGAAGTACGTCCGTCCAGGGAATGGTTTTGAACCATACTTCCAGCTCCTTGAAAAGGTGGATGTGAATGGAAAGGATGCCCACCCCCTGTATGTCTATCTGAAAGAGAAGCTCCCTGTCCCCAGCGACGATGCTGTGTCCCTAATGAATGATCCAAAGTTCCTGATCTGGAGCCCTGTGTGCAGGAGTGACATTTCTTGGAACTTTGAGAAGTTCCTGATCGGTGCTGATGGGGAGCCTTATAAGCGCTACAGCAGAAACTTCCTCACTATTGATCTTGAGGAAGACATTAAAAAGCTTCTCAAGAGAAACAAGTAAAATGTGCTATGACACTCAGCAGCTTGTTGCTGAAGATATCGGCTGTGATCCCTCCAACTTAGAAAGGCTTATCAGTAGACACACCTAGGAGGGGTATTTTATCGAGCTTCCCAGCTCACAGTTTTACCTAAACAGCCTTTTTTTTAAGATTGTAATATTTTCAGTGGTAAACACTCGGTTCCTAAACCCATTTACTTAATGATGAAACTCCTGGAAACCAATTTGTGTAGGGAGTTTCTGAAGCACATGTAAATGTTTGACTATACCACTGTCTATTCTACAATATAAAGAAAAAGAGAAAATGCACATTTTATGTAAATTAAAATGCCTTTTATGCAATTCTGAATATTGTGATCAATGCAGATAATTTGTTTGTTAAAAGTGAAGTGTTGGGAAGAGGCCTCATAGAAGGTATCAAACTCGACTGGATATTCAAGTCAATGAACATAGCTTTTGGGAGTTTGTTTGTTTTTTTTTTCCATTTGAAACTGTTATTTATCAGAATAGGATCTAGATAGAGGCTGTACATAAGGAACAGTTATTAGTATGAAATAAGCTATCTTTAAAAGCAACTAAAACTTTCTGGGTTGTGATTTCCTCCTGCTTTATAAATTACAAATTATATATTTAGATTAGGGTGAGACTTTATGTCCAAATTTCAGAGAATAATACTCATTCAGTTTTATATCAGTGACTAAACTGCAGAAAACATTCATTAGGCTCTTACGCTGTATTAGTATAATTAATTCATTCAAGTTAGAAGTGCTGGAATAAATGTTATCAAGAGACAGAAATTAAAGTAAATGAAGTTTTTGTTAAGTCTTGGAATTCTAAGTCATTAGAACCCAACAAATCGATATGAACAACTTGAAAGTTTTAGAAAGCTTTACAAAAAGCAGAGAAACATTGTGACGACAGTCACCAGGTCACAAAGCTCAAGTTACCACTTTCTGAAACTTCATTCATGTTGGATATTGACAAAAATATAAGTATAAAGCATAAGTTTAGAAAGTATACCAAGCAATGTACTTTTAGTGTACTTGAAGTATTACTCTTCTAACTATACTATTGTTAAGTATGTAAAATATAATTTAGAATAAGTAAACTCTAAGTGCACTGCCTGATTTTAAGTATGAAATTAGTGCACTTTTAGTATACTTGAATACACTACTTTTTGCTAAGGGTTGTAAAGCAAGTTTTACCTAATAAATGGATGGTGAAAAGGCAAAATATAGGGTTTGTGTTTGGTAGTTAAAATAAGAAAGTTCTTGCTTTGTGATTTATGTGTAATATAAGACATTTGTTAGCAAGGTCTCTCAATTACTTATGTTTTATCGTTTTATTAAAAGCAATTTAAGGCACGCTAAGCACGAGGAGCAGGAATATCCTGTATTATTAACCAGTTTGGGTTTCGTGAAAAGGTCCCTATGAGTGATACTTCCTGCAGAACGGCTGCATCTCATCCAACATGGCTGGCCAGGAAGACCCCGTACAGCGAGAGATTCATCAAGATTGGGCGAATCGAGAGTATATAGAAGTGATTACAAGCAGCATTAAGAAAATTGCTGACTTCCTAAACTCGTTTGGTAAGATTCCAGCAACCAAGTCCTTAATATGATCACCTAAGTGTAGAGAAATCGATCGGAAAGACCAGAATAGCTAGTGGAATTAGCTTAGTAGCTACTGCTAGCTATGATGTTGATGTTTATAATGGCCGCTCCCAGCTAGCTGTTAGCTTCCAGCTTCCTCTATTCTTGAAGCATTCTGAGCGGATGTTTTTAGATACCTGTTGTGTATGACAGGTTCAAAACTAGAATAGTTTAAAAAACAATAGCTTGGTAATTGAAAAAGTTAAATGTTTTTTTCAAAAAAAAAAAGGCATATGTAGTTTTTTATTCGGTCCTGTTTACTGAGCAAACAGCTGTTAGCGAAAACTAGCTCAGGCCTTATGAATACAGAAATGTTCGTAAGTCCGAAAGGTTATGCCTGTATTATTAAGCAATGATCATCGCAATTTTAGGCATATTCGGTTAAATTATAACATAATAAGTGATTGTTACTCGTTTCAGTGAATTACATCGCTCTCAAATGAATAAAAGGGGCTTATACGATATTTTCCGCAACTTCTTAATTCGGATCAGGCACGTAGATCCCAATGATTTTGTTTATTATCAAAGCTGAGATCAAGAAATAAAAAAAAAAAGAAATTACAAGGCATCCAATAACCCAATAAAAAGGTGTCAAAGATGAGAAAAAAAGAGCGTTATAGGTCATTCATCCCTGCTGCCATCAGACTTTACACTGCGACACTCTCAAATGCAACAACTTGTGCAATAACTAATGTTCAATTACTATTTAATACCCTGTTCAATAATCATGTTAAATGAGAGACTTCAGCTGTTTTAGTTTTCTCACTACCTCACTGTTGTTCTTTATCTGGTACCACTTTAATGTAAAATGCCAAATCTATATGTGTATAAGTCACCTTAAATATACACAAGTCTCCTTAAATCTCTGCCTTATTTCTTTTTTCTCAATCCACTGAATATATGTGGACGCACTGTATATACTCCATGCACCTTTTCCTCCTTTTGGCACCTTTTTACTATTGAGCCAATATAATTAACAAGATCAATAAACTCTATCTTATATTATTTTATGTAAAACATGTTTTAAATTGTGAACACGAGTATAATTTCATAATACAGTGGTCAAGTTAGTATTGATATTTATCAAATTGCGATGGAGGAACTCAAGAGAAAGATCGTCCTATGAATCAACCAGTTATTCTTTGTCACAAACTAACTGTAATTAAATTATGAACAGACATCAGCTCAGATTGCATATAAAATATGCAGACAAAAATTAAGAACGCTTATATAGAATTGAAAAATTTGTATTCTTAGAGGAGACCTCCAAAAAACACAAAGCTCTCTCAGGAGAAAAACACAATGTACTTAATATTTAACACCCTTTTAACTTGTAAAATAGAAACACATGTGAAAGATGTAAAAATTGAAAGATAGTATAGAAACCTAGCAAGTACAAGTTACATAAATAAAAAATAGCTTTAAAGCATCACAAGATGGTACCCAACCCAGTGATTTTTAAAGGCACACTATGACATACCCAGTTTGACTAAATTTAACATGGGTATGATGGACTGGATTGTGACAAAAACAGATTATTAAAAGTGAATATTCAGATTCAAATAGATGCAATTTGAATCAGTTACTCTGAGGAAACAGTCTCTAAATGCTGCAGCATGCAATAACTGTGGCCCCATTATAGACTTATTTTTGTGGAAGTCTCTATTCCTTTCTTTACATATTTACATACCAATGTTTTGTCACTTTGTTACGGTGCTGTGCCAGGTTTTACAAATTGGCATGTTTAAAAAAAAAAAGTACTTTGTGCAAAATATAATAATGCAACTGAACTCTAACCCACAGATATGTCTTGCCGGTCTCGTCTGGCCACCCTCAACGAGAAATTAACAGCATTGGAGAGAAGGATTGAATACATAGAGGCCAGAGTAAGTGTAGGAATCACAGTAACTTTGTGCTTGGCAGACACTTTAAATGATCTAACCATCAAACTTAACTGTATCTTGATACAGGTGACCAAAGGAGAGACTCTGACCTAGATGATGGGAATTCCCAACATGCTCTTCAAACTACTTCCCCACCCTCCACCTCCACCCTGAAGGTTTTGGACTTAAATGTGCTGAGCTGCACTGTCCTTTTTGGAGGATCATGTGGACCATTTTTGATATTATATGGCTGAATTTTGTGTTGTTTTTATCTCATGACACATGCGCATTCTGTTTATGGGTCAAGCATCATCATTGCTTTTAAAATTGAGCTCAATTAAGTATTGAGTTAAAAAAATCCCAGGGCTTCATGATGTTTTTCACTGTAAACATTTTGTATGCAGCGTCATTACCTATTCAGAGATTATTGGAAAAGGAAACAAAACGGGGAAACATTCATGTGTGCCAAGTTGAACAAATAATTGTGTGGTCACCTTTATTGAAAACCTGCCTGTACATTAACTGTTGTAAGTGTTGATGGAAAATTTAAATACTGTAATAAATTATAAACAGTTGCTTTGTTTCATCTTTGCATAACCCTATACAGCCGTCTATCAGGAATATAGTTGTTGAATAGATCAAAGATGCTGAGGTAAGAATACAAGGGGGCACATCACAAAATCCTAGCTATACAAGGCTTACATCTGATAGGCAAATGCTGTGTGCAGCAATGACTGCTGTCCTTAAAATGTCCAGTGCCTTATTGCCATTTAAAGCTGTAGATAACTTGCATTCAAGCGAGACCTTGCAGGCTTTGTGTTGATGCCAAGTCCAAAATTCCTTTAGAGTTTTATTGTATAGTAAAATACATAATTTAAGCTAATTATTTTGTATTTGGCATACATTGTGGAAAGTTTTTGTGTGAAACTTACGTTAGGAAACGTTCTTCATTTACCAAATGGTTGTGACCTTATGTTTTTTTCTTGCTTTTTGATTAGGGATGGGCATTTATCATATAATTTGTTAGCGATACATTTCTAGTAATAACAATTTTCATTTATCAACTTAACTGATTTTTTTTTTTTTTTTTTTAGAACTAGTGATGATAAAACTCAAACTGGGTGGAATGTGATGGGAGTTTTATTCGATTGGGGCATTGAGATATTTAAAGCATATGATTAAACCCAGTTTCTTATTTATGCATCATACTTATTATGTAACTAGTGTCTTGAAGAAGCCTATTTTATGAGAATTTGATCAAGAATAAAGTTTGTGATAGGAGGCCTAATTGCTGTGGCATAAAGTTGAAGCTATACAGTTAACAACTTAAAATAATTACGGTGTGTTTTTATTATTACAGAAGTACCAAGAAATATTGTGATAAAATATCTAGTAATGACTATCATTCATTGTGTTTAGTTTATTACATTTTTCAACGCAGAAGTAAAATGTAAGGCATATTCTGGTCTGAGACCACAACGAATTGAGTAGTTTTAAATCCACAATAATGAAGATGGATTAAAGGTAATCCAGAAAAAAAAACTGTGTTTTGTAAAACTACTGATCTTCAGACTGTATCTGGTCTAAAACCACATTCCATTCCATGGAGTCTAGTTTAAATACCGTAATTGTTCAATTAGGGACACAATTATTCTGTGGCATATTTTGGAAAACCTGGAATATGAAATATAAATTCTTTATTTGATCATTGGAAACTCTATTCGAATACATTTCTAGCTGGATACCTAATATCCCATATTCTCTTCACAACAATCAACTTCAAATTGAAACGACACGGAACTGTAACACATTTAATGATTGTCTAGAAGATGTATTGAAAACGCTTACAAACATTTTCTAATGTTACGTGTTGATAAAAGCTCACTCAAAATGGCGCCTGTCATTATATATTTTTTTTCTCTCGGTTGTGACTTACAGGCACAACCTTAGACCCACCCCACTAAGACAAATTGATTGCTTGATGATGAAACACACACATCCAGCTCCTGAAACTATTTGTAATTTTGTAAAAAAAAAAAAAAATTTAAAACACAACGTCCTATACAAAGTTGCAGGATTATTTTTAAAAGTCATTTGTGGGACAATGGATGCCTGTTAGGCTATATGCGGAGAATAATTAACCCTACTGTCGTCGCCTCTGCCGCAATGCATTTTGGGATAAAGAAGGTTCCATCGACGTCCGCGTCGTCGGCTGCCCTTCGACGTTAAAGGAGTTCTATTTCTTTTAATTTTCGAAATAGTTCTATCGAAAAATAAGATTAAAAAAAATAATAAAGCGCTGTAAAGTAATTTACACCGGTAAGTTTGACATCGTAACCGTGTGTTATTTTATTTTTGGGTGGCGTCGTTGTCATTTGCCCTTTCTCCTGGCTAAGAGTTGGGCTCCATGTTATGTTGAAACCTATTTTCCCTGTTTACAGGGCTTTAACTTGATTTGTAGGTGTTTGGGAATTACTTTGTAATAATGTTAATTAATAGGCAAACTGCTGGATTAAAAAATTATCTGATGGTTTCTGTTTTTTAGGGTTTTAGAGAGTGACGAGTTCCAGAAGGAAATGGGTGCTGATAAACGGTAAGCTTGAACAAACATTAATTCGAAGTTATTGTAACGCAAGATGGCATCTAGCATGTTTTCTCGAACCTAGAGAACTGTTAACGACAAACTCTGTTGTAAAATGGTGCATTAGCGGCACTGTCCTTGAAATGAATAATTAATCAAGAATAAGTGCAGTTTTTAGGATTTTAACATGACCTGCCAAAATCTATTTCCTTTCAGCATTCCAAGTGAACTTATTTTGCACATCCGCTTTAGCTAGCGCGCTATTAATGTCAAAGCTATATTATGCAAATAGTTAAATATTCGATTAAAGTAATTCAAAAAACGGCAAAACTGTGTGCACAATGAGTTTTACAGATGGATAATATTAGCTACTGCCTTAAAGCAATGAGAAACATGGAGATTTTTTCCCCTGAGCTGTAAACATTGCATAACCACTTTCATAATTGACCTTTATCAGATAACAATAAGTTGGAGTCATACTAGACGAAGTTGCACAAATCTACTTTATGTTCCATCTAACTGATGTAGCATAAAATATTTTTATCTAAAATTAAAGGATATAAAGAGGGAGGGACAAGCAATATATGATGAAAAGTCACCCTCACTTGTTTCTAACTAGATCAAGTGGTTTATTTATATATATTATATTGTAAATTGCCTAAGGCTAATGTTGGTAAATGAACAATAATGTATTGTTGCAATGTGTATTACCAGTATTGAGTTATATAGACATTACTGACAAAATTTTGAGGGGTTTAACAACAGTAAACAGTGTTGATGGTGTTTTTATTATTGATTTTTGTGTTTTTATTATATACATGATACAATAATAAAGTTTCTTTTGTGTTCTGTCTCAAAAGGATCAGTAGGACCGAGCGTAGTGGTAGATATGGTTCCGAGCATTACCGCGATGATCCGGACTGGCGAGACAGACGTGACAGAGACCAAGACCGTGATCACAGCTCAAGGCGTTGGAGTGAGGAGAGGCGTGATCGTTATGATGGAGACCGCAGGGGACCACGAGACAGCCCAGAGGTAACTGTTCAAATATTCACGATTTTTGATTTTATTTTGTTATCTGATATTAATCTTTACTGTGTTTTTGTTGTTGTTTTTTAAGCAAAGGGAAAGAAAACGACGGAACAGTGATCGATCGGAAGATGGTTATCACTCAGACGGTGACTACCAAGAGCAGGATTACAGACGGGAGCCGGGGGATGATAAGAAGAGCAAGACCATCATGCTTGGGGGATTGTCTTCTCAAACCACAGAGGAGGATGTAAATATTTTTGGATTATGTGCTTTTCTCATTTAGTTTATGTTGGTAAATTAATTATTTTAAATACTGCTTATCCTGATATATAAAGTCTACTTTTGTTTGTGTGTATTAGATTCGTTTTGCCATTGACCAACTGGAGGGCCCCCAGCCAGTAGATGTGAGACTGATGAAAAAGAGAACAGGTGAGAACCAACTGAACCCTGGACCCTCAACTCCCCTCCCTCAGGCTTTGAGCATAGGGCCAATCTGCTTCCATTCAGACCCATTTTCCCATAGCTCATAGGAAACAATCAGATGTAAACTTTGGTGCAAAACATAATGTTTCAGTTCTTTGTGGATCTGTTCAAGGTAAGTAAGAACAACATTAATAGTTATTCAGGAGTCAGATGCCTGTCCCACTGTAAGAGTGTGGTATTTGGCAGGATTTTCTTGCTATGGTAAAACTCCTAAGGGATGGCCTATTGTGTACCAAACTTGGCCTGGGTCGTGAAGCAGTTTGTGGAAGACTTTGAATAATATGCCCATGGACTCTTAACTAACACACCTCCCGTCTATATTTGAATGCTGTCTCTAGGTATAAGCCGTGGTTTCGCCTTCGTGGACTTTTATCACTTGCAAGATGCTACCAGATGGATGGAGACCAATCAGGTTGCTTCACAATCGCCAAGTCTAGTTTTAATCTTGGGGATCTGGAGAAATGGCTGAAGGCAACCAGAATGTGTTCAAAATGAAGTGTGGAAACTGTAGAAAAAAAACTTCTTAAAATGAATACCAAACATCTAAACTATTTGACTTGAAAATAACTACAGATGTCTAGATGATTTTGATCTGGAATCTTCTTACATTAACAAAGTTAAGTTAATGCAAGAAGGTTAATTAAACTATTAGCATTGATACTTAAAAGCAGATTTAACACATTTTGTGAGCTCTCTATTTAAGACTATGAGCGCACTCTTTTCTTTTTGCAATTTTCAATGTCCTTTGAATGAATTGTAACTTATGGCCCTAGCCTTCAGTAGAATGGAATTTTAAATGTTTTCCTCTTTTTATTTAATTTTTTTAATAGAAAAGCCCATATCTTTATTTTCTTCTCTAAGCAGTCAGCTGTGTCCATTAGGATCACATTATACACTCTGCTCCAGCCTAGTCTGGGCACGCGGGTCCCAAACACCTAAAGAAACCTCTTCACATCATTCTCACTTATACATCCTGTGCCTGTCTTTAACTCAAAGGCTGTCTGTTGGGGGTCCCTCTCCCCATTCTCTCCCTTCCAATACTGCTTGCCCCAAATGATTAGATGTTTGCTCACCATGAACTCTTGATTGATTTTTCTCTCCTCTTTCAGAAGCGTCTGGTCATCCAAGGCAAAGTGGTTGACATGCACTACAGTCATCCCAGAAACAAGTATGAAGACTGGCTCTGCAACACTGTAAGTAAATCCCTCATTGTAATGAAAACATTAAACTTAAACATTAGCCAGATGTTTGCCTTGCAAGCTACATTTTCTATAGTCTTTTCTGCATTGTTGTATGTATTAAAGGTGAAGTGTTCTCAGGTTGATTTGGCATCAAAGTAGACTTCCTTTTCTCAGCGGGAGCACAGTTCTGGGCTGTAGTAGCTGTTTAATAAAAATAATTTAAACGGTTACTTGCAGTGTGGCCTGTACAATTTCCGGAGGCGGTTGAAGTGCTTCAGGTGTGGAGCAGCCAAAGCTGGTAAGTAGTTGAATCAGCAAGAGGCCGACCACTGCAGACATCCGAACAGCCTGGGCTTAAAGTGCTGAACATCTTCTCTTATTGTAGCTGTGATACCCTGAAAGGATTTAGACTAAATTAGTTTTCATCAAGGTTTAGTGAATGAAAATCTGATGTCTTTTTGTTTTTGGGTAATATTCCTAAAGTTTGGTAATGCTAAATATTTAATATAAGTTGCCTTATTTTTTACACTCTCTTACTGTTTAGATTTATAGAGGTGGAGAATCTTGGGTTTAGTCTGTTTCATTACTGGATATTTGAAATTAGTTTTTCTAGGATATGTTAAAGTTTTATTTCTATGACTCCGTTAACAGATGGTGAGATGGGTAACGCCACTGGGGCCACTGAACTTCAACCCACTGGAGATTTTTATGGAGACAGTAAGAGCTCTCTATACATGCAATAGCTCTAATGTCCATGCAAGGCCATTCCTAATGCGACTCCTATCTTCCCTTTAAAGCAATCATCCTGAGAAACATTGCCCCTCAGACCACAGTGGAAGCCATTTTGACAGCACTGGCACCGTACGCTAATCTTTCGGCCAACAACATTCGTCTTATTAAGGACAAACAAACAGGCCAGAACAGAGGTTTTGCTTTTGTGCAGCTCTCTTCCCCTCTGGTAAAGCAACATTAAATAAATACACTCTAGTCATTGATCTCAACAGATCACAACCAAAGGTTTATGTTTATATTTAATATTGCATCTTTTAACAGGAGGCTTCCCAGCTGCTAACCATCTTACAGGGGTTGCAGCCTCCTCTGAAACTGGACGGGAAAACAATTGGGGTGGATTATGCTAAGAGTGCTCGAAAGTAAGTCATTTCTGTAATGTTGGTGTATTGGGTGTATTCATGCTATTTGTTTGATTTGTTTCTCACTAAGAAGTATTTTTTTTTTCCCTCTCCACCAGGGACCTCTTACTACCTGATGGGAATCGTGTCAGTGCTTTTTCTGTGGCCAGCACGGCCATAGCAGCAGCACAGTGGTCATCGGCTCAGGTCGGCCCATTTCCCCAAACCTCTTGTTTAGTTTCTCACTGTCAAGGACATAAATTGATGATTTATTTTCCACTTTACAGCCTCAGCAGACCATGGATGGGATGTCAGAGTATGCTTGTCTGCAAGAAGGATATGCTCCTCTCCCACAGGTTGTTGTGCTTGACAAATGAAACTAGATCTAATTTAGATATGTAAAATATTTCAAGACTTAAAGTTATGTAAAAGAATCAATAATGTTACAACTGATGGCCCTGTATTTTTTTCAAGTCACACTTAAACTTGTGGATGTTTTATAGGACTACCATACCTATTATCAGCCAGGAGCAGTAGCCACCACTTGTCAAGGGAATGGAATCCTGGGAGGTAAATGTTTTTTTTTTTTTTTCATTAGATCATACATGTAGAGTAGTGATTTTCTGTGGAGTAGGCCAGCGGCCCTGAGCTGTACTGGTGTTAGCCACAGGCTAAGAGATCATATCTTCTCCCACATCACTGGTTCATTTGGGGACTGTCAATAGACTTTGGACGCTCTGGATTTAAATTAAAAAAAACTTTCTCACCCATTTATGCAGAGTGAATGCCAAATCATTATTTTAGACCAGAAATCATAGGAACACTTGCCATTTTTGATATTAATGTATTGTTTTTCAGTAACTTTTCTACTCAAAATTATTATATTTTTCTCCCCAATAACTACGTAATTTTACTGCCTGACACAGAACTGATGTCTAATCATCATACTTGACTTTGTCAGCAGTGTTTTCTCCCAGTTGTAATGCATTTATTTTTTTAATCAACTTTTATAAGGGAGAAAATTGCTTTCATTTCATATTAAAAATAAATCATGAATTTATTCTCAGTCCTTGCTAAGAGTGGAACTGTTCACTTTAGTTCTCTTGGTGATGTCACATCCCTGGCTAAGCCAATAGCAAAAATGAGACATAATTAAGCCATTTCCCATTTTTGACACGAGGGGGCGCCAAATATACGTTTGTTTTGTTCGTTTCTTTTTAAAAAAAAAAAAGGTTAGTAAATGGTTAAAAAAATGCCTTGGACATCTAGACAGATTGCTAAATGTTTTCAGCATCTCATGAGATTTTATAGGCGTGGGGGGTGAAACGTGATAAAGCTGGGAAGAAACTAGATTTCATTTTAATGTGTCGGGCTTAATGCTCTTTTTTTTTTTTTTTTTTTTTTTTTTTTTTATAATTAATAATTTGAATTTCTTTGTTAATATAGCTGCTCCAGGTGTAAAGCTCGTTCCTGCTGCTGTTGTTATATCCCAGAGTCCACAAATCTATCAACCACATATCATTGCACAGCCTGCTGTACAGGTAGTTAAGCCATTTGTAATGTATTGCATTAAATTGAAGAAAAACAAGATGTCATCTAAATAACTTAAACACTACCTCTATGTGTTGACTCTTGCCCAACAGCTGGATGGAAAAGCCCAGGTAGGACTTGCAGCTGTTGAGTCTGTGGCTGTGCCTGCTTTAGCTGGAGCTGCTGCCTCAGTATGTGGGACCAGTGCCATACCAGCCTCTGGAACATCACTGGAAACCACCAGTGGTAGGGAAAAATTATGTTGTAATATGTATTTTGTTGTGATGCCAAATGTTTGTATTTTATTTTTGTTAGCAACACCTAGAGACTGAAATGCTTTGAAAATATAGTTTGAGAACTTTTTATTTTTTAAAGGGATTTTAAAGGAAGATTTGTACATGTATATCAGCTCATTGTGGTATGACTTGACTTTTTAGAAGGATGAAAAGGGAATTCTTAAAGTACAATTTCAGTTCAGTTTTAGCTTACTTGAGCTGATTCAGTTTGTATTCTTTAAAAAACTCCCATAAAGCTTCTTCATTGATATGTTTATAGCCTTCCTGCAGGTAGAATAATTAACTTTATCAGCAGGATTTCACTTTTAAAAAATGGCTCAATGGAACAGAGTTTACAATTTATGCAACCCGTAGCTTTTTATCAGTTGGTGCAGTCATCAGTTCACCGCCTCTTCTTTCTCAACCCGGGTGAACCTTGACACATCATAGAATGTACAGTTACCTTTCAAAAGGCTTTTTGTACTTTTTATTCTACCTCTGACTTTGCATCATTAATACTGCGGCTGCAAACAGAGACCAGCCTCCGATTAGGGTAGATTAAGCTGAAACATTAATAGTTAAATCTGGTGGTTTCATGAACGACTTGTACATCAATACTTACTAATAATAACTTTTTTTTTATGTGTATCACAGGATTTTGATTACAGTGGTTGACATGTTTTCTCAATTAACAGCTCATGTTCCTGATACATCAACCTATCAATATGATGAATCCTCCGGCTATTATTATGATCCTCAGACTGGCCTTTATTATGACCCAAATTCACAAGTAGGTAACACCCAGTCAGTTATGTGTCACTTATTCTGGGGAGATTAGATATTGTTTTGATTATATATGTGTCTGCTTTTTTCTCTCTTTCTATTCTTCTTTAGTATTATTACAATACTCAGACTCAGCAGTACCTCTACTGGGATAGTGAGAAACAGACATATGTACCGGCCCCTGGCAACACAAACCCTGGACAGAACGATAAAGCAAATGGGTCAGCAGGAGGCAACAAGGAGCCTAAAGAGAAAAAAGAGAAGCCTAAGAGCAAGACTGCACAGCAGGTATTTTTTAGACATTAGAACATTGTTTCTGTTTATCTTCATATGCTTTATTTACCTTGATGTTCGAATTCATTTTTCAGATTGCTAAAGACATGGAAAGATGGGCTAAAAGTCTCAATAAGCAGAAAGAAAACTTCAAAAGTAGCTTCCAGCCTATTAGTCAAGAAGATAGGAAGGAGGCTGCAGCTGCTGATGCTGGATACACCTTGTTTGAAAAGAAGGTATCTCATAAAATTAAACTGACAAACATTTGGTACTTCAACTGTGAGATCTTTGGATGTATTTAAGTATGGCTTGTTATTTTTCAGCAGGGCGGTCTAGACAGGCTTATGCAGGAGGTGGCAAGGTACGCCGAAGAGGAAGAACTTCCTATAAGCTCTGCTAATTCTTCAAAGGTATTTTCTCTTTCTGGAGTTTTGTAAGGCAAAGCTTTTCCAGAGTATTAGCTGTTTTATGGTTGCTTGAGTATGGCTCCTGTGTTTGTGGTTTAGTGTGGCCTGGTGGCAGCTTACAGTGGAGACAGCGACCCTGAGGAAGGAGGAGGGGGAGCAGGAGGAGAAACTGATGGTGGTGACATGAGTCAGGACAAGCTCACAGACTGGAAAAAGATGGCCTGTCTACTGTGTAGGAGACAGTTTCCTAACAAAGAAGGTTTGATGAGACATCAGCAGCTCTCTGACCTTCACAAGGTATCATCGTGATATATTGTCTTATCACCAGTTTGTTCCAGGTTTTGACCATCAAATAAGAAAAAGGTTCTGGTCTTTTTTTTTTTTAGAAAAACCTTGAAGTTCTCCGCAGATCCAAAATGAGTGAAGCTGAGTTAGAAGAGTTGGAAAGGAAAGAAACAGAGGTTGGAGAAAACGCTCATCTACGTGTTTATCTTAGTTTGACCTTTTTGTTTGATTTTTAAATTGGATTTGTTTTCTTTTTCATCAGCAAAAATACAGGGACAGAGCAGCAGAGAGGAGAGAAAAATACGGCATCCCGGAACCACCAGTGCCTAAAAAAAAGAAGTTTAGCCAGCCAGCGGCAGCCGTGTAAGACCACTGTTCTGTTTTTTTAAGCATTTTTTTTTTGTTTAGGTGTTTTTAATTCATTCTGTTTTATTTATTTATTTTTTATTAATTCTTTGGGGTTTTTTTCGCTCAGGAACTATGAACAGCCAACTAAAGACGGCCTTACCAGTGATAATATCGGAAACAAGATGCTGCAGGCCATGGGCTGGAAGGAGGGGAAAGGTCTGGGTCGCAACCAGCAGGGAATAACCGCTCCAATTGAGGTATGTACAGTAAACCAGCTGATGTCTGGCATCGTCTAGCAAAGCATTATACACTTCAGTCGCTATTCATACAGCTAAAATAAACTCTCTCCACAGGCACAGTTGCGAACAAAAGGAGCCGGACTTGGCACCAAGGGCACCAACTACACCCTTTCTGCTTCAGATACCTACAAAGATGCCGTCCGGAAAGCCATGTTTGCCCGATTCACAGAGTTAGAATGAGACATTTTCCAACTAGACTGTATTGTTGTGAAAACTTTCGCCGATGACAAGATGGACTCTTTTTCACATTCAGTAAAATTCAAAATGGTTGTACTTCCTGTCACAATACGGACCACAGAATAAATTTGTTGATGGAACCTGAGGTTGTAAATTATATAATTTATATATTGTACATATATGTTGTGACTTCTTTGTTTTACATAACTGATTTTCATTTTATGTGGTCAAACTTTTGTCTCGGCATGTAATGACTGTACAGTTTATACAAGATCTTGTCAAAATGTAAAGAAAATAAAGGATGAGATTTAAGTTTGGAGCATTGTGTATTATAATGACTAATGAAAGTGGGTATAAAGTTAATTTTAGACTTAATCTTTGTCTATGAAGCCTACAGTACTTTAGTTCAGTGTTATGGCTCACAAAAAAGCCATTACCATATGTTTTTTTTTTTTTTACAGAATTCTGTGAATACGTACTTAATTGACTTATTTAGGACTTTTAGTGGTATATTTACTAACCTAAGGAACCAACAGATGTGCCTTGTGGGGACAAAATGCTGGTCTCAATGAATAAGTAGCCCTTGAATGTTAACCTAGGTTAGAGAAATAGCGTAAATTAACATGGTATAAGGATTATACTGGTAATGGTTGGGATAAATGTCAGTGTTGGCCATATATGCCTAACACTGACATTGTACTGTGTATGTATGTATATATATATATATACATATTTATTTTTTTTTCTAGATTAAAGACTTGGTGACTGCATGTTCCTCTGCCAGTGTTCCTCATTTAAGCTGTGTACATTAAAATCCGATATATAAACCCGCTGTTTTCATGGACCCTTTTCCAAACTTTCTAAAATGAAAATATTCTGAATCTCACAGCCACCCTGGCAATGTGGATGTTATTTGCAGTACCAAGAGTACAGTTTTATTACTTTTAATTTATGGACAGAGTTCCTTATAGAGCTACAATATTGCAGAATACATCACATAGGGCCTGGAAAAACACTAATTTGAACCATTTTATTAACTTTATTTTGTTAGGATTATTCTATTGTCCTTCATAAAGTAATAATCGCAAGGTGAATCAAAAATGGTAAAAAAAAATCTGTTGTGTTTTAAAATCAACTCTGCTGAGTTAAACATGTTGAACCAGCTTTCAATGCCTGAGTCTTAAGGGGAATGTCTCTGAGCTTTGAACAGTGAGACAAAAGGCCACATTAGGCCAATCTGAGGAGGTTTTTGGATGAAAATTGACTGGCACAGTTTTGCAACATATTTTTAAGTTTAGGCTTTGATTTGAAGAGGCCGTTCTACACATACATTTGTTTTATTTTACCATTTAATTGTTGTTATAGTTGTTTATGGTTACCCTGTTGAAAGTTAGACCAGCATTACCCTGTATTAAGCTCATCCAGTTTACCATCAAAACTAAATGGGTTATTTGTTACCACAGGAGGAAAGCACCATGTGTGACTATAAGGGAGTTGTCTTGAATTTCTAGAATTGCACTGCTTAATATGGTTTCATATTGAAATAGCCCAGCTAGCTGGATTCTAGTTACTCCATTTTTGCATAAGTTTCTTTTTTTTTTTTTTCATTATTTTTTTGTCTGTTCTGTCGAATGGTGCACAACTGGAAGTATTTATCTCTTTCTTTTTCCTTTTCAGAATTCTGTTATGATGTGTAACCATAGCAACAATAGCCAGCATCTTTTTTTTTTTACAGCTGGGAAAAGCTCATTAACATTTCTAAAGCTGAAATAAAACTAACTACCTTCGCAAGTACCAGCTGAACATAAAAAAAAAGCCCAGAGGATGTAGAGCAAGAGCAAGGAAAAGAGGGAGGAGCAGGAAATTCAAGTGATCTCCGCCATCAATCATTATGAGCAATGTGAGATCTTTAGGAAACAAGTTAGAAGAAATTCAAGCCCTATCAATGACCCAGCCAGAATATTAACAATTCAGAATTTCGTGTTTTACTAAAACATTATTCTAGGATCAGTGACTCCACCGACTCTACCAGGATTTCTGACCATAATAATATTATGGACAACTGTGAGTATCCTCTTCATCAGACTGGACAACATCAATTCTTCTCCATATCTGTTGCAAGAAAGCCTGGTACAAAAGATTCTTTCTGACAACAGATGTCAATGTATACAAATTGTTGAAAAAAGCAGGTGAGTTACTACAACATTTAATTTTCGATTGGGCTTGATGCAATTGAAATTAATGACTGAACCGAACAGATTAGATGAGCATGTGCATCTTTGTTTTGCAACACATGTGCCACTAGGTTGTATTTTTTTTAAGTAAAGATGGCCAAATACAACCTCATGTCATGTTTTGAAAAAATATTTTCTTTGCTTTTAACAGATATACTCTACCTTATGTCTATCTGTCACATAAAACCACAATACCATACATTTAGGTTTATAATTAGAGTCGGACAAAAAGAAATAAATATTAAGGGATTTCAATAACTTAGCGATTCTGGTGAGAATAAGCAAGAAATGTGTTGTCCAAAAGAGTCTTCTTATTTTAGTCTAAACAAGCGAAAGCAAAACCTGTAGACGTGCTGTCCTTAAGATAAATTAAGCAACAAAGATTCCTTTGGCAGTCCATCCTGTCCGTCCAGTTAAAGGCAGTTAAAAACAACAAGCACAAAAATGTCAAAACCCGGCAGATCACATATTTTACAATACATACATGTTTAGCACAGACTGGCATACATGGTTTAGAGCAGAGGTCTTCAAAGTTTTCCAGGCCAAGGACCCCAAAACTGATGGCGAGATGGAACCCCCTAATTATATATATGGTATGAAATTGTGTTATATCAAACTGGTCCTATAGTCACTCTATTACATATAGAGTAATGTAACGAAAGTAATTTCACCCTGGGATTATTCAAGTATTTCTGATTCTGATTCCTGGTTGATGGGACAGGTGTGAATGAAACGGTGCCCAGCTTGAAAGAGCTCCAGTGTGTCGCTGAATGTGTGCATTGATGAGTGAAAGACATCGTCTGCCTCCATTTATCTGTTTGCTACAATCTGTTAATGTGTATATAAAGACATTTCAATCATGAGAAAATCTGCAGGGGGGGAATATAAAAACAAAAGTCTAATAAACCAAACTTTTGCGACACCCATGCAGTACTCCGGTGAGGTCCGCGGGGGTACTGCATAACCCTAACCCGTGTTGAAGAAATCCGGTTTAAAGTATCATCCATTCATTCATCCATTTTCCATCGAGCTTTATCACTGCTGGTGTCACGAGGGGTGCTGGTGCCTATCTCCAGCTGTCAATGGGCAAGAGGCGGGGTCACCCTGGACAGGTCGCCAGTCCACTGCAGGGCAACACAGAGGCAAACAAAACAAACAACCATTCACCCACACGCTCACACCTAAGGAGAATTTAGATATGCTAATTAACCAAACAGTCATGGTTTTGGACTGTGGGAGGAAAACCGGAGTAACCAGAGAGAACCCACAGATGCACAGGGAGAACATGCAAACTCTATGCAGAAAGAAATCAGTACCTTTTTGCTGCAAGGCAGCGGTGGTACCCACTATATCACTGTGCAGCCCCCGTTTAAAGTAACATCTCTTTTAGAAATAAAATTAAAATCAAGCAGGTTGAAATAGAAAACTAAGATATTTTTTCTCCTCTACAAATGAAGCAGCGTCAGTAATCAGAAGTCAGAGGTGATTACATGTGAGAGGAATGTATGCTCTAATCTTTCAGCCCGCCACATTTAACCAGAATAACTAGGGTATAGAGGAGTTATTTGATTTTACTTTTCTAACATTTGTTTTTACAGAAGTATATTTGGAAAATATGTGCTGAGAATTTGTTGTAATTGAAAGTTCCGAGCAACTAATTTAATGATTAGATATTGTAATTAGTTTGATTTGGTTTTAAACATGTGAAGAAAAAACACTGCAGATGTATATATAGATGTTAATATAAATGATAATAAAATGTTTTTGCTAACCTAGTAAAGGTAACTCATATGTTGTACATCTGGAATTGAAAGCTGATATAATAAAGTGCAAAAAGTAAAGTCATAATTAACAAAACATGGAAGCTTGAAAACATTTTTCTATGTCAATAATCCTTATCTTGTGTTTACCATACAGTAGCTGAATTTCGGAAATAAACTACTACTACATGTATTTGAACTACTTTCTGTAGTCTTAATGAAAGTCAAAAACAGAATTTTTACTTGGCATAATATTTTTTTGCTCGATTCAGCAATCTAGATAAAATATTGAGACATCTTTTATATTTTTGATGCATAAATCTCTCCTTTATTTTTTCCCATCCACTGTATAGATCTGGATGCACCGTCTATACTTGATGCACCTTTTTCCTCCTTTGTGTTCCTTCTGTTTGTCTATAAGAGCCGACGTCACAAGTGAATTGTCTCCATTAAATTTCTACATTGTATTCAATTCTATTCATTGATTTGATTGAAATTGTCATTTAAATAAATAATTATTTATCTAAAAATGATTTCAGTTTTGAGACTGCAAGAGATAGGCACCGCCTCCACTGCAACTGCAACTTTACAGATAAAGTTTACTTACTTACATAGGGTAACCACCTGATGACGGTCCACACAGGAACATGCAAACTGAATGCAGCATTAACCTAGAAAAGGATTCAACACACTTCTGCTAACTTGGCTTAGAGCCTTAATGGACTATATTAGCTCTGCTATATGTTATTCATTATCATACGAAATAAGTATTTAAAAGCAATTTAAGAATTTAGGGCATTATGTATTGATATTCTATTTAGATTATTTGAAATGTATATAACTTTTATAGATAATTGTTGTGTTTACTTTTAGCCTTCTGTGTAAAGTCTGTAGAGGCTGTAGGGATTTTTTTTTTTTTTTCAGAAAAAAATATTTGAATTCTGCTCTGTTTATTTCACTGATCTTATTTTGTTCAGTGCGGACAAAGTTAAAAACATGAATAATTTAGGTAATAAGTTACTTTAGTTTATAAGAAAATATAGGATAATAAACAGATAATAAAATGTTGTGGTTATTTGAGTAGTCGCTCCAAGCTAAATACTTTATCTTGATTTTCTCGTATCTGTCATTCCAAGTTAAGGTAACAAGTGAGTAAAATGATCCTTTTGGCTGTTTGCCTGCCATAAGTTAAGGTTAACCTTCTGACCTCAGAAATAACCATCTATTGTTCACCCATGACTTAGCAGAGGAAATCCCTCTGCATTCCACAGAAAGTCATCTTAAAAGCAGCTCACAAGTTTAACTTCTTGCAGAGAGCATTCTTAAAGAGAGGAGTTTATCAACTTTGAGCGCGCTTTTAGCGCACCTTTACCCTGCCAGGAATAGATACGCCAATTTCAGGCTAAAGTTGCAAAAGTGTGAATTTCTCAATTCATAGAACCGGGCTGTCTTGGTTTCATTTATTCTGAAGAATACAGTCGTATCAGCTTCTTTTCCAAAAGTGTTGAAACCTTACCTCCGAGCGGCTTCTCAGGCGCGCAGTGGGTGGGATGGATAGGAGGAGGTGGGGGTGCGCACACAGGAGGCGGACCTATGCTGCGACCCCCACAGCCTTGCTTCAACATGGTTTTACTATACCGACCATTTCCCAAAGCACACTTTCTAGCCGCCGCGCAGGAGACAGAATAAACGCCTGTGCGTAAAAACTGCCCCTCACCAGGAAAACATTAAAGATAAAAGAAACGGAAACAGCTCCTTATAATATCCTGGAACATCATTTGGAATTGGGCAGGAATCTTCTAAGAACAGCATTTGGTAAGCTTCAATAAATCTGATTTCAAAACGTCTTACTAAATGAAAAGAGACTTGATTCAAATGTTTATGAGTAGCCGCTTATACTTTATATTTAAGGCTTGTTGAGTATGTTTTAAACAGAGCAGGAACATGCGTTTCTCTCAGCTGTGAGAGACGGTAATAATCTAAGTAGAAAAAAGGTGAAAAATGGACTGCTGAAATGACAGCAGGATCATTTTCTCTTGATTTTTTTTTGGAGGTGATCTATAGGAACACATTTGGCCCGTGCGCCACGCTGATATGTCAGGACCATGTGGCGCTTCAAGTGACAAACTGCTGGTGTCCATCTTTTGTTCGCTTTGGACATTCATTCTTCCTGAGGCTTCTTAGTCAAAAACCTTCTGAAATGTGTTTATTTTAAGCAGCAGGAGCGCTTAAATGGGACATGTAAACGTATGTGTCCAGTGTGTTAATGTGTATCTTCCAGTTTGGGTTTTGTAGAACCAGATTTCTGTTCAACTTCGACATGTTGTGACGTCACTTTCTAGGATGAGACGTTTTCCAGCTTTACGCATTTTTAAAATCTACTTTGCTCCATTATTCAGAATGACAGGACTACTATCCTAGATAATGAGTGAGATATGATTCATGTTTTCTATTCAGGAGCAAAACAAACACGATTATAAACCGCTGAGTCAATTTAAAGCTCCTCTCCTTTGTTATTGTTGACTAAACATAGCCATGTGGAGGAAGAGGCAGAAAGGGAAAGAGCGCCCTGTGTGGGAGGTTCATGGTTCACGTTTTCACTTATAGATCCTATTTCTTTCTGTTCATTTGCTTTTATTGTGTGTCTGATATAGGGAAGCCATGGTGCTCAGACTGAGGTGTAATTCCATTTGGTGGTAGATGCCAGATCCTTCGCTTCTCAAAAAAAAACTTTGCCACACAAAAAAATGGCATTGCAAATTTGAATGTGTTAACTGTGATTTAGAGTACACTACAAAGTGTACACCCTTTGAACGTTTATACATTTCGTCACATTACATTTAGAAGCGTTATTGTATTTTAGTTGTATTTTAAATAACATACCGGCACCCATAAAGTAGTATTTATTTTTTTTAGGTCCAAGGAAAACAAATTAAGGTGCTGCACCTTTATTTACCTTGACTCCACCATCACCAACAATGCTGACCTTAAGCTGCAGGCAAAGTCTAGCAGCTGCAACTATCTGGTCTCTCTGGAAGTCTCTCTGGAACACTCACTCCTTCCACAAGGCAAAGCTGTTTATATTTAAAGTGGTGATACTCTCTGTTAACATTTACTTACCTGCATTTTGGCCATGGAAAAGACAGAGTCAATGATTTTGCCAGCAGGGCTTCCAGAACTCTAAATGCACCTACTAAACTTAAGCATCTTGGCTCTTTGTCACATCATTGGCCAACCAAGCAGTAGAGTGTTAAACATTTTAAAAGAGGAAATGCAACAGCTGGTATTTAACATGAAGGACACAGAGGACTTGGCTTACAACTGGCATGGCTGGTGATCTCTGGGGTAGCTGATAAGTTCTTTAATAACAAGCAATAGCCATCTTAAAGGTATTGTGGAGGATTTTTGCACATGCACAACCCTGTACCCGTCGCTGAGAGGGAACGCATATTAAATGCATGCGAGAGCATGCACGAGCCCATTTCTCCTTGTGCACGCTATTAACAGTTGCTGTTCTCATAGCTCATACAAGCTTATTGTGTGAACTTCCGCCCTACCCCTAAATCGTTCAATCATTAAATAGGGACTATATGGTGGACTTTATAGCAAACTCAGTTAACTGACCGTTCGGACAGATGATCACTGCTCTTTGCTTCCCATTGGTCACATAACTCCTCCTCCACTTTGGTGCCTGCGCCATCTTTGTTATTAGTCGCCTCTGTCAGGTAGCGACAGCCTATGGCGACAGAGTGCCGCTGTGACAGCAAATCGCATAGTGCTTTGCGAGGAGAGCTCTCCATGCAAAGCATTTCAGGATATATCTGCCTCTTCTGAGGCCTTTCTTTTCAGCTGTTTCTCAGTATGTGTACTTTTGCATTCTCATGTGCTCTTGTACTCGAAAAAACGTCATCAGTCTCAGCCCTACTGTTCCAATTCACAAGGACAAGAAAACCGAGAACAGACAAACTCCCCGGATGTTGTTCTCGCCCCTCCCTCTTTACCCAGCATGCATCAGAGCAGACTTGTACGTTCTCGAGATTGACAGCTGTCCCAGCATGCACCATGGCGGCAGGTTCCATTGGAGCGCTTACAGAGCTCAGACTATTAAGTTAGACATTCTCTTTTGTGTTGCGATTATTCTATAAAAGGACATTTTAAGATCACTTAAGGCAAGAATGTTATACTATATGGCCTATTTACTGATTTAGTGCACAATAAAAAAAAAGTTCTGATGTTGAGAGGACCAAGTCAACCAGCGGACCTGGTTAACCGCAGCCAGGGCTAACATGAGCCCATCTGCAGCAGCCCTCTCTCTGCATAGCAGTGTGGGAAGGACCGCTGGCTCTGATGGTGATTTTTTGTTTTTTTTTGGCAAAACGTTAATTTGTTTGTGTTTATCTGACAGTGTTATTTATTATTCCCCCACTAAATGAAAAAAGTAAGAATTGATTAATATTTAGGACTATTGATAACAGGAGGGGAAATGCAGCTCCAGACGAGCTGAGCGTGTGGTGACGTCAAGAGTAAGCTTATGTTTCAATTGACCCAGATTTATGCTGCTTATGCTGCTCCCATTCTCCCCAACACTTTCCTGTCTTCTTCCCAAGAACGTACTTGGCGAGGATACAAGTCCGTACTCGCGTTCTTGTTAAATGAGAAACCACCTTCTTCTCATACACTTCGTAGACACTTTTTGTCTTGCGACCCTCTGCCATTTTCAAAGAACCTCGGTGAGAAAGGTTAGCTCCAATGATTGTCTGAAACCATAGCTCACCACTGATATACGCCTGAAAGTGCGCATGTGCAGAAAAAGATAGCTAACAGGACGAGCATGCAGGACAGCCTTACATAAACATATCACCAGAATGATTGACAATTAGGATTATCACTTATTAAAATGATTCAACCGGAAATAAAAGATTGTCCCCAATACCTTTAAGCAAAAACAGGACTTTGCTACACAAAAGCCTGATTAGTAGCAGTCGAGGGAAAACAGTAGCCTCATGATTTTCAATTTTCAAATAACTGTAAAATGTGATACACCTGTAAATTCCTTTCCCTTTACTCAGACATCCACATGTTCTTAAATATTACATCTACATGAATAGGTATACCACTGATTTATTAGATACAAATCATAAGAAGTGCTAATAAATAGTTAATACCAGCAACCAGGATCTTTATACACATAGTGATATTCTTTACTGAACTTGGGGCTGCTTCCAATTTTCCAGAATTCCAACTTAGTCATTCACTCTTCTTGATTTCATTGGCACATTCTGTCTCTGCATATTTAAAGCTGCTAGAGACATACAACTTAATACTTAAATCTGTAACTGCAACAAAAAGGAATAATAATTTGTGCTCATTTTCTAGATTTGAAAGTAGTAATCATAAAGAAAAATACTTTTCCTTCAGCATATCAATTAAGTACTACATTGTGTTGATCTGTCTGCATATAAAAATGGGTTTAACTACTTTCATAAATACAGATACACCTATCCAGTATTGAGTGGATATTGGCTCTGATATTGGTTTTAATATTACCTAAGTAGCTGGATCGGATATCGGTGATTTTAATATCAGATATTGGAGATTCAATCCAGTTCACTTTACATGGATCTATTAAGTATTTCTTTTTTTGTTACTTTTTTTTAAAAACAATGTTTATTTCAAGGCTAAAGCCTTCACTATATGTAGCCAAGAAATATTAATCAGCAGCTGATGGTGTATAATCCAGGTCCAGAAAGTAAAAACCCTCCTTTTTTTTTGCTTCATCCTGTTCTTTTCCCCAGGTGATTAGCTTCTCAGGTGATTAGTCTGTGTTGTGGAGCTGGAAATGCAAATGGTTGGAACTGATCTCTGTGCAGGCTTTTTACTTTCTGGACCTGGATTACCCACCACTGGAATTGGATCTGTATCAAACATCGGCTGAGGTATTGGTTTCGGGAAAAAATTGGATTGGTGCGCAGTAGTAAAGTCAACCTGAATGAAAATAGAAATTATAATCATAACTTTAGTGGTTGTTCAGCTTTATTGTCCTTTTCTCTTGGTGAAATAGAAAACTATTTTTTTGTCACTCCAGGAGATGAAATTAAATGATTTGACCTTTATTACTCACACTCTCTCTAGGTTGTTTACGAAATATGACCATTTTTTCAATTGCATTATCATCAGATATTGATCACAGCTATCTTAAGCAATTAATTTAACAAGTTCAAGGTTGCAAGCAATTTTGCATTTGCTGTCGTTTTGAACTGCTTTTTGATGACATGTTATGTTGGTTGAAGCCTTTTAAACCCTAAACAGTGGTAGGTTGAATGACAAATAGCGTAATCAAAACTTTACTTTATTTGCGAAATATTGATAATAAAAAAGTGGCTTTCAGGCCTGGTAATGTGGTTATATTCAGTATATTCTAAATTACATTTATTATGTTGGAGATTTAGTGTCATTTTATAATATTTTCCTGTTCTACTAGAACACTTTTTTCAAAAACGTTTTGGTATAGTGGCAAACTTAGATGTTTTAACAGCCTTATGACTCCAACAAGAAAAAAGCTGTTGCAATTGCATTTCTTGTAGTCCACATGGCAGGGAATGAGGTCCATAACCTCCACCTGCTCAATTGTGGGCGTCGACATGACATCACAGCAAAGCCAAACTGGTAAAACAAACATTGTGAAAGAATTTTCATTGCAGACTAAGAGATAAAGTTTTATCTCCTGCTTATTCCAGGTCCTGTGTTAAACCCCTTTTAATAGTCTTCAGTGTTGGATTGATCAGAGCTCGATAGAAACAGATAGACCCTTGTACTGTTAATGGCCCGCACTTGTGCAGCAGTCAAAATGGCAGGAAGCAGACAGGTGCACAGTGTGTGGAAGTCAGTATTTTACCCATGCCAGCTGCTTTACAGTCCCACACAGGATGGGTGTCTCTATGTGTTAAGTGTCCTCTATTAAGAGATTTATTATTCTATTTGTCATGGGATACATAATCTTTACAGACATTTTGTTAATGCTGCTTTATTCAAATGGGATTCTTGACATGGTAATGATTTAAGGTTATTCACTCTCAACCTGGAGGCTTTCAGTGTAGATACAGCTAGTTTATTTCCACTGGTATACAGTGTTTCTTTATAAGTTATATACTTTTTCTGGCATTCTATGATGCTTTTTTACTTTTCTCTCAAAGCTAAATTTAGTAGCAGGCAAACTTTTATTCAAAAATAGAAGTACTGAGTAAAGTAAAGTCAGCTAGGCGGCTCAAATATTTGACTAAAACATGAAGACCACAGAATAGAAATAATGCTCTTCAAGGTATTTCAGTCATAACCTCATGCTATAATCACAAGTTAAGCATGAAGACTTACTAAAGGCCAAACACGTTCATATTTCAGTAAAACACATGGAAATCTATTACCAGCATATAACTCGTCTTATATATAGTTTTTGTTCATTTTTTCCTTATATCTCCTTCAGGACTCAAGAGGGGGATTGGAGATTATCTCAGATCTGTGAAGCAGACTCATTAAGGTTGTGTTCTGGCATTAAGCTGGCTTACTTGAAAAAAAAAAATAATGTTGCCCCTCTTATTTGAATTTTGGGTTCACTGATGGATGAAATGATGAAATATTTGGTTGAGGTCTGACAGCCAGCTGATCATGTGTCATTACAGTGATCACCTACTTGTTCCAGAAAGGGCTTTTTATTTTCCCTGATAGAAGAGCGACAGATGGAGAAACTCAGCTTTTAGAGAATCATACATTTTTTTTTTTTTTGCCTTACTCTGATTTTAAGCTGTGCTGTGAGAATGTCGAGACATAATTAGCTGCAGTTATTCCAGAACAAGAAGCTCCTTTCATGACACAACCAATGGTTCCCGAAGCAGGTCCTATATGTACGGTATAAGAAGATGATAAGAGCTTTATGCTTCTCATGTCACACACACACACACATAGTCTGAGAGTAATTGTCAGAACTGAAATGTGATAAAGTCAATTGATTGTTTCGATATTGACAAAATGGAAACTTCTCCCTCAGTTGGTGGACACTTCCCTTTACTTGCCTTTAACTTTACCTCCTGTTCAGGAACACCCCTAAGTCCAAACACAAAATGGACAGCACTGAAGGTGAGGAAATATTTGCTGAAATTGACAAAAAGTTTATTGGGTTATAAATAAAGACCACACCGTTATGACAGCATGTTATATTACTGACCTCCTAAAATATGGCACACTTAAAACAACCCATTTCTCAACTTCACCTATAAAAACATATACATGTATATGATAAAATCGTAAAGCAAAAAAACATTGCTTTAGTCTAAACATCTCTGAGTTGACATATTAGTTGAATATCAGCAGAGGCTTATTTTACAAAGCACATTGAGAGATTCAGCTGTACATTTTAGGATCAAATTTGAGTGTAGGCAGCTTCTAAGGGTACAAGATTTGTATATTATAGTCAAAATTTAATTAAAATACTTCCAGTTATATTTAATCTTCAACAGTTGCAGGTCCTCTTCAGTCCAGTCATATTAGTTCTGTATGAAAATTGACAGGATGTAAAACAAAGAAAAAAATGCTGGGAGTCCATCCAGACTCCCCACGTTAGGTCAACTACTTAGATTATTACACCAAAGAGGGACTGAATGTAGGACAAAAAATAGTATAAGGCTGTCAGCTTTAAAATCTGCTGTTATACGATATTAGCTTACACTGTTAATTGTGAAGTTAATAGTTGATAAATTCATTACTGTGGTCACTAACGAAACATGGAATATTTTGGCAAAGTAAAGTTCGTTAAATTATCAACTAAGATATTGTGATGGTATTTTGTTTAAATCTAATGAATCCGTAAGTTTGTAATTGTTATAAATAACTTTTTTGCCCTTCTCAAAGAAAGCATTCGAAATCCATTTTTTTCTATATCACTCTTACATTTTTCTTTTTAATTATATTCTTCTTTATTCACCGGTGAATTTTGAGAAATAAAATATGGAAAAGTATATTTACAGGATAAATGTAAACAAAATTTTAAGGGATCAATATAACCCATTATTTCATGGGACAGTTCATTGACTTCATAATATTATACATTGATGAAGCACCTTCCTCAATTACACAGTTACTTGAGGTTTAAAAAATGTAGATCCTACCCTATGGTTATTTATAGACATTTTCCACTTTACTCTGTTGGTCAATGTGCCGTTCACTTCTATGAATTCTCTCTAAACCTAAAACACATCAGACCATCATCAACACCTCTCTTGATTTTTATCTAAACATTTGCCTACTACACAGAGGCTGGCGTCCAGTAAATTCAGGTTGATTGAGTTGAACTGAGTGTTTATATAACTGAACAAGGCTTTAATTTCAATGAATAAGTATGTGACCAAAACACGAGTACAAATGAAAGGAAGCTTCAGATAATTTTAGTTGTGTTTTGTTTTGTAATAAAAATCTTAAATATATGTAAGTAAAAAGGGGGATCTCAACTAAACATTTAAATGCATAGTAAATTTAAATTTTTAATTGTAATTTACCTGAACAAGTCAGTCTTATAATTGCAAACAATGTGCAGTCTCACAGTGAGAGCTCATTGAAAAACTACATCCCTTGTGAAGAATAAATGCAGCATATCTCCTGCTGCTTTCTGCTGCTTTTGTGTGTGGGGAGCGGGAAGGTCCTGTCACTTTGGAATAACAATCACGGTTAATTCGAGATAATTGAGTTGTTATGTAACTGAACAGGATTTAGTTTCCAACAAGTGTATCATAATTACTACAAATTACAAAAAATTGGTAGAGGAATATGTATAGGAGGGTTTGAGGGATACTTCTGCTGCCAACCAGTGTAATCAAAAATACACTCTATTACTAAATAAATGATTTATCTGCTCTGGAATAGTTAATTGGACACGCAGGTTGTTCCTCACTTTACATATAAACTTCCATATCACATCGATGAAGTAACGACCTCATGACTGGTTTGTTTTTACATTCAAGGTTTAAACATGTCCTTTATTATGTTAGAATGATTTGTTCAAATTTAGTATTTACCGTAATACAAATGGTATTTGAATCAATTGCTATTTAATTTTTTCAAAGCTTTTCTAATAATATTGTTAGATTCTGACACTAACATGTTTCCTTTAATTGGAAGCTGTGTTAACTTTTTGGTTAAAACATCATTAAGGTGATGGTAAGGGGTAACCTGACCCCGCCAGATGGATTTGCTCCGCATAGTGAGTGAAATCTTGAAAGCTCGCGAGATCAGGATGGTCTCACGAGGCTAGGTAAGGGGCCCTTCCAACCTTGAAGGCTTAAACCAAAGGTGAATCGTGAAAATAACAGTGGAAGCATGCAGAAAGGTTTAGGCAGTTATAAGAAACGTATATAAATTTTTTT
>NW_015151052.1:495799-497338 GCF_000732505.1 Cyprinodon variegatus
AAGCAGTGGGGGTGAAATGTTCATGTTGCTGCAGTCTGCAGTCTGACCGCTAGATGTCGCTAAAAGTTACACACTGTAGCTTTAAAACTTTTGCTTTAAACATGATAAATAATGTTTAAATCAAAAGAGAACATTGGAAAGAAAAATGAAAATCTAAAACAAATATAGCTCAATAATCAAGTCATTGTGGATATGTGTGCGTCTACGATAGCAAGCAGCTGCTTAAGTTGCATCATTCGGTAGATTATTCTTTTTTTGTTGACCTGTATTTACACTCTTCATTCAAATAACCTATTTGATTAGGGCTAAATGTAGTTTATTTTTCCAATAATACTGTAATCACAATAAATAAAAAACCGAGCTACCATATAATCAAACCATTCAACAAAGTAATAAGATCTTAGAAAGAATTTTGAAACTCCTGACATGAGCCAGACTGTGCTACATTAGAGATTGTACAGAACTGGCATGAGTAATAAACCTCATTCTGTATTTACTGTAAATTCACTAATCCTCTAATGGTCATGAACTAAAAACAGTGGTTATGATCACTCCAAGGAAAGGTGAGGGGGAAAAAAATGCTTGTTTTAGTTCTTCTAAGGTGCCCTTGAACCAGCCCTGTTGGGTCCGCTTTCTACAAAACAGAGACGGTTCCTTTGAGTGTCAGCAGTTGTTATATCAGTCTTTGTTTACCTGGAAGTCCTTCTTGGTTTAGTTTGCTTAGAACGAAAACACACTATCCATTGGTTAAAAGGGTTAAATGGAGGAAGTGGTTTAAGATTTAAAGTGCGATTCAATAATAGACAGCAGCGAAATTCAGAAAAGAGGCATTTTCATTGCTTTTGGTGCTAATATTAACAACACAAGTAGATAAGAGTATGCTTTTCTAAGTTTTATTCATAAAAAGAAAGAATCTGTTAATAATATTGTACGGCACAGTTTGTGCTTCTTGTTTAATTAGATAAAAACAGTCAAACATGCTAATGAAAAGTAACTGTGACTACATTCCAAATCAAAGGCAGCTATATTTTATAGTAAACCTAGAGATGGTTTCCGGCCGGCTAGCCTGGAAAATCTGTCATGGACTCTAGGAGTCAATATTCTCTCCCTTTCTACTTTCTTTTTAGGTAATGCTTAATTAGTCTGTTTTGTAGTACTTTACACTGGGAAGCTTCTTAAAAAGTGCAGCTGTTGTAACTGCATCAGGTTATCTGTGATTGATGTGCTTTAAAAAGCACAAAGTGAAAGTAAATAAAACCAAATAAAGCACTTAAAGTGTCCTTCATCTGTCAAATCAAGTTCCTTTGACCACCCTGATCTGAAAGCTTCGCTATTAATTATTTTTCAGGTTCTTGAGGTAATTCTCTCAGTGTTTAAATCCTATGTGACTTAGATTTGAACTGGCACATCAAATATTTTTCCATTTACCTCTTTGGAAATTATCACTATCAGTGTACAGTTCTAAAACAGGATGCAGTGACGTGAGCTTCGAACCTTTGATAAACTGAAGGTCAGCTTGAAAAAAATGAAATGACACCT
>NW_015151052.1:497440-501982 GCF_000732505.1 Cyprinodon variegatus
TACAGTTGAATGGTATCTTTAACTTTCTACAATCATATAGGCCATAATAGCACCAAGAATAATCTTAAAGCGAGAGGACAACCTTCTATGTTAAACACAGATGAAGCTGCTAACAAAACACCATTTTCAATCTAAGTTGACATGCATGAAGCTGTTGCAGAACTGGAGGGCTCCGTCAGTAAGAGACTGCTGCACCCTAAATGCAACAGGGAGCATTATCATAGATCCTTCCTCCAAGCAGCTGGAAGACTCTATAACCACCATTGTTCCCAACAAGCTCAAAAAGTTGTTACATTCATGCTGATTTTACATAGTTTCTACCTTAGTCTGTTACTCCATTACATAACATGCTGCTGTAATTTTGCACATTTTCAAATATTCATTACTCTAAAAAAGTCCGTAGCTGGGCGTACAGGTGGCACAGTGATTAGTGCGCAGCTGACCCAGGTTCGAATCTGGCCTGTGGTCCTTTGCTGCATGTTTCTCCCTCTCTCTCATACCCCCTTTCCTGTCAGCCTACTGTCAAAAACATGAGCCACTAGTGTCTTTAAAAGAGCAGTCTTAGTTGTATATTGGTTATTTATTTCTCCAGGTACACAGTGTTTATATTCTTAAAACACTTTACAGTACAGTTTTTTATTGCTTATCAATTAACTCTTCACTATTATGTTATTCTTATACATTTTTCAAAGGTCCACATTTGTGTGACCTTTTTTTTTATAATCTTTTTGCTGCTGTAACACCAGAATTTCCCAATTGTGAAACAATAAAGGGATTTTCTATTCTATTCTATTCTATTCTATTCTATTCTATTCTATTCTATTCTATTCTATTCTATTCTATTCTATTCGACACCTGTGAATATGAATTTGAGCCACAGAAGCCATTAGAGGATATTTCAAGATATTAGAAGTGAAATAAAAACTAAATTATAGATGTCTCCCTTCTCGGCACTAAGTTTAAGTATTTTTTTTTTTTTTCAGGGATTTTAACCTGGTCTTTGACTAGTACAGCTTATTACATCTTTTCCTTTGTCTGGTCTTTTATGAAATTCTTCCCCGATTTGACTTCTGGCAAGAAAAAAAAGAAAATAAATACAATAAAGAGAATAAAATGTGTTGCTTATTAATTTTAAGAATGAATATTTTCTTCGTAATTTAAAGCATGTCAAAGTTGTTAATTTGATTAATCCCCTCAGTGTATTTCACAATAAACAACAGATACCAATAAAAAAGGTATTTGTACCTTTTGTTTTGTTTTTGACCCTTCAATGGTTCAGATCATTGAACACATTGCGATATTAAGTGAAAACCTTAGTCAATAAAAATGCATTTTTCCAAATATTTAATCTTTTAAGAGACAACAGCTTTGTCCTGTTTACAAAAGTAGGTCGAATAAGCAGAGTTAAGAATTTAGGCTACCACCATACCTATACAAACTAGAAATTACAAATTTATCGATATAAATATACAGCAAATTATCCATTACTCGAAGCAAATGTTCATATACGACTAGAGCCACTGCTGAGCATAATGACCACAATAGCATCTTGTTGATTCTCAAGACATTTTGGGACATATTCAGATAAAATCCTTTAGGACGATATATTTTTTTAAAGGCCTCTCCAACTTTATTCTGTCATTTGAATTCATTTTAGGTTTCAGAAGTAGCTCAGAAAATCTAAATGAAACTATAAACGCATTTCTAAAAACTCAATCAGACTTTAACCTTTGACTGTGTGCTGATAACCTTGACTTGTTTGCTTTACTCCAAACTGAAGCACGAAATTCTGAAAAGCTCTCTAGGATATTATCATGGCTGGTGGCTCTTTCTAGCTTTAAGCTTTACTTACGTACGTATTGCAAAATGTTCTAACAAAGATGCAAATTACAAAAGACAGGAGGCAGGTCCTTTACTCTGTTGGGTCACTATGTAAAAAGTTAGTGATCACTGTTTGTTTGCTGCGCAGACAGATACCAAACAGATGAATTGACTCAGTCTGGCTTTGATGTCCCAGTTCACAAAAAATAGCTAAAGTATCACAATGAACCCTTAATGAATCAGATACATGTGTGGTAGAGATACCTCCTATCCAAGTATCCAAAACATGCTTTCTGATGCTATTATTGGTCAATTCTATTTCTGCAATGGAAACAGGGCCTGAAATAATGAATTATTCCTTTTTTAATGTCCCTTGTGTCTTCTGGTTGCAAACTCTCTTTCGGTTTTATGTTCAATTAAAATATTTTACACCAACTTTTAACTGTGTTTGGAAACTGACAAAGGTTTGCTGTAATTACTATTCGAATTTTAAACATATTTCAGCCTTTCAGCTAGTAGAACAACATGCAGAACAAACAATAGAACAGAAATATATATATAAAAAAATATTAAGCTGCAGAAAAATGGACTGACTTGCTAAACTCAGGTGACACTTCAGTACACAATTGCAAACAAAGATACCGGTATGAGAATTGATAGCAAAGTCTCCTGATCAAATATAAGTTGTTAAAGATTTCTAGGCTGATTTATCTGGTGATGAGCGAGTCGTATATATATATATACCCTTTATCTTTATTTTTACTAAAGTCTATCCTGCTGTGAACATATTATAGTTGTTCCTGATCATACACAAGTAAATGCTCTCACCTAAAACTTTTCTACCTTTATATTTTTAGAAATTCAAGATCTGAAGCCCTCCTCCATTGAACAAACACAGGCGATAGAGAACTGGATATTTCTGGAAAGATGGAGCCTGCTGAGTCAGAGATGAACATATTATCCAACGGGAAAACCCATGACCTCGGAGATGACATGAATGTGCCAATGAAGACGTTGTTAGCAGAGGATCAGTGAGTTTTCTTACGTTTTTCTCACATACAGACAAAAGACTGCTATTTTTTAACCCAGCATGATTTAAGCACCTTTCACTTTCTTTGCACCTTTTTGTTCCTCTGTGGTTATACTTATGTGAAAACCACATCCTTGGTACCAGGCCAGAGTAAATCAAGGGAACCAATCCTAACCTTCTATTTGTAAATAACAAAAAAATAAATAAATAAATAAAAAATATGCTCAGTAATGAGTAGGATAAAATATGTGGTAGAAACATAAAGCATGACATATTTTACATAATTTCTATTTCTTTAACTTTGCATGTTTGCCTTGTTTTTGTGCTGACCTCACCTGATGGTTCCTTGTGCAGAAATGGCACTGAAAATCTAAGGTATGTTTGCTTAGACCCTGGTCAAGTCTTTTTGTGTGTGTTCACAAGTTAGAGGTGGACTAATACTACAAATGAGCCTAATTCTTGCTTATAGATTTGATGACCCAGAAGGAGCGCTTGAGAGTGAAGAGTTTCTTCCCAGCACACATGGAAAGAAGCCCACACGTTTTACAGATGTAAGTTTATCTATAAACAGAAACAATGTTTGTTTACGTTTGTTGTCATAACCTGAACATTTTAATTTAGAAATATCTTCTTCTGCCTTTGAGAATAAATTGGGTTTAAAAAGAGATTAACAGTGCATTTTAATTAATGAAAGCACCCATAAAGTTTCCACTCCATTTAAAAAAAAATAAAAATAATTTTGTTTGCTAAGGGCTGATCTGAGAGCACTTTGTAGCTATAAAATACAGTAATAAGGAAGGTTTTTATCAAATCAAATCATAATACATTTAGAAAGTTTTATTATAGTTTAAGGCTTAATTCTTAAATTTTGTTCTGTTTTGTCAAATCCATTCCCAGTTTGAAGGAAAGACCTCCTTCGGCATGTCAGTCTTTAACCTTGGCAATGCGATTATGGGCAGCGGCATCTTAGGATTGGCATATGCCATGGCTAACACGGGGATTCTTCTCTTCTTGTGAGTACATACTTTTATATTTCAAATAAACCTTTCAGACAATTTCAATGACATGCAAATATTAACCCTGCAACACGTCTAACTGCTGCTGGAATATTGAAAAAAAAAAAAAATCTGTGTTGGGATGCTTCAAACATTCATCACATAATTTTCCCCCTGCAGTTTTGACAGGAAACAGCAACAATTACTTTTAAGTACTATACTTAGGTTTTTTCATAAGATTTAATCTGAATAAATTAGCCACCCTAATAAAGTTGGCTTCAGTATGGAGTCAATAGCTGCCCTATGCTTTGCTTAAAAAATAGTTAAACATTTTCTGAGGAAAGGTTTAGCATTCAATTTGGCGTGTTAGCTGAATCTTTTTTATTTAGCCTTAGTGTTCTTTTTGATGCATTTCTTAATTAAAGCTAAATAAGTAGCCTGTATTGATGGTGCTGTTGCGCAAAATGATAATTTACAACCTGCCTCTGTGCATCTTGCATCAGCGCTCAGTGATATGCCCACTTCTATTCATACCTCATTTTCTGCGACTCTGATCCAACCCCACCTACCAGAGACAGGTCCTAGAAAGGACACAGCTTAGAATAACCAAACCTCCAGACCACAGTGACACACGTGGACTGATCGTTTACTTTCCGTTGCTCTGTGCAGACTGTTGCCATCATAGAATGACTCTCA
>NW_015151052.1:505663-507885 GCF_000732505.1 Cyprinodon variegatus
TCTCTGCTGTATATGTCTGTATATGAATACTTTGTTAGATATCCTGTCAGCTCTTTTATCATTACTTAAAACTGTAATGTTTTAGATACTGTTTATAAAAGCTCTCCTAGGAAGAAGTGCCGCACATTCGCTCATGTTATTAGCACTATGATGCCAGCATGGAGCTACTTTTTTCCCTAGTATATTTTATTGTGTACTGTCCCTATCAAATAAACTCAATAAATTAATAAAAACTAACTTTGAAATATATAGTAAAACTTAAGGAAAATTTTATCAAGATTTTAAAGGAAGGTCAAATGTGGTAAAGTTTCAAAACCTTTGCACTGTATGTCTGAGTCTTTCTAATGAGCTGGGGGGTATCCTGTACCTCAGATTCATTTTGCAGAGTAAATAGTATATTTAGTACACCATCCATCACACAGATGCACCAGATAAATTCCGCGTTTGAAATCAGATAAGGAACGGCCCTGAGCGAGAGAGACGTCTTTACAACAGATGGTGTGGCCTTCATCCTATCCTGAAATCCCATGTTTGCACGAAGACTCTGACAAGTCAGTGCTTAGGTTGCACAACAATTGCAACTTCCTTTAGTCTTTTGGATCAGCACATCTATTCAGTGCCCCAGTGGTCTTATTATAGTTAATACTGATGCATGAAATGTTATAACTGTTTGCTACGCATGCACTCGCTCAAACGACGGCAGCAGGTGGTATGAAACTGTCAGGACAGCTCAGGGCTGGCCTGTGGTTCTGTAAATAGGCGGTAATGACATGTGGCAAATGGCTTGGCTCTTTCAAGCCATGACATGCATTGATCTGGTTTTGAGATGAGCTGATTGATGATGTGCTCAGGAGGAACAGGATGTTTGCCGTGAGGTTTAAAACCCATTTTAAAGTGGTTCATTTTCTTTTTAAGTAAGAAATGAATTTGAAATATTGACTTCAATGAAAAAGACTGTTACCTGTAACATTTATGTCCAGGCTGATTTATTCCAAATCTGTCCTGTGGTGCATTTGTTAATATGCTTGTAGGCATATGATTAAATCTGGATATATATTATTTTGCTGGAATTCAGGAATCCTTAAGAATCTGATAGAGACTTAAATAAAGCTTGCACTTGGACTTCCNTCCACCAGCCACCAAACAGAAAGTCTTGATTTTTTTTTTTTTATTCTTAAAAATAATGTATAATGTATAAGGATACTGTTCTTCTGTTACAAGAGATATAAAGTAATCTTTTGACCCCCACTACTCATTTGCTCTTGCATTTTAAGTGCACACTGTAAAAAATACACTGTAATAGTAAGTGCTAGAGGTGACTGGAGAAATAAAGAAAATAACATTCAAAAACTGTTTATTTGAATTATGTGACCACATTAAACTTTTTTGAAAAACAATTAAAATCCTTGCTCCATCAAAACAGTGTCGCAATACTCTTTAATGCTTTATTGTGTAATAATTACTGCGATTTACTGACAGAAATGTAATATATTATACATAAGTATGTTATTTATTATCATCTAAGAATTTATAATCTCAATCTTTAGGTTTTATTTGCCTTAGAAATGGCTATTTATAGATACATAGCAGTGGGTATCTCTTTTATGGAGGCAGATATTTTTGTGCTACGGCAGATCAATGCTGACTAACTAGTGACTGTAGAGATCCTCATTACCCTCTGATGTGACTGCAGCAAGTTAGGCCTATATAAAATCTGTAATCTAATGAAATACTATTTATAAAATGATCTATATAAACAAGCCTCGTCATCACTCGACAAGCAAGGTGATGTGGAAGTTGTAGAAGCCGTTTTGTACCATGACGGCCTCTGTTTTGTTGGAGGGGGAGAAGCGATGGGGGGAGTGGTTCATGATGGTTCAGTCTGTGGTCTGATAGTTAGATGTCGCTGAAAATTACACACTGTAGCTTTAATATATTTGACTTGTATTAGTCTCTCTGCTGTATATGTCTGTATATGAATACTTTGTTAGATATCCTGTCAGCTCTTTTATCATTACTTAAAACTGTAATGTTTTAGATACTGTTTATAAAAGCTCTCCTAGGAAGAAGTGCCGCACATTCGCTCATGTTATTAGCACTATGATGCCAGCATGGAGCTACTTTTTTCCCCAGTATATTTTATTGTGTACTGTCCCTATCAAATAAACTCAATAAAGTAATAAAAACTAACTTTGAAATATATAGTAAAACTTAAGGAAAAT
>NW_015151052.1:509454-513947 GCF_000732505.1 Cyprinodon variegatus
ATGCAAGTCAGTGGAGGCTAATCCTACTTTATGACTCTAGACCAGTCATCCCCAAAGTCGGTCCTCGAGGGCCGCTGTCCTGCAGGTTTTAGAGGTTTCCCTGCTCCAGTACAGCTGATTTACATTGATAGTTGATTAACAGGCCTTTGCTGAACTGCATCATCAGAATCAGCTGTGCTAAAGCAGAGAAACCTCTAAAACCTGGAAGACAGCGGCCCTCGAGGACCGACTTTGGGGATGCCTGCTCTAGACACTGAATCCAGATACCGATTTCCAGATAAATTGGCTGACTGAAAACGAGAATGTTTCATGGGTTACATTGGAGCAACTGATTGATCTGCTTTTCTGTTTTAATACATTATTTTGCATTGACGGTTGTCAGGTTGGGTGAACGGTTGAAGAGGACCCAAATGCAGAAACTGAAACTGGAGTGGTTTCTTGCAGATTTATTCATCCAAAAGTTGGCAACTGAGGCAAAAATCCCAAATAGCAAAATAAAGAAAAAACAAAAACTAGAAGATGTCAGGGAAAACACCCAAGGATCAAGAAATTGCAACGAGGAACAACCAAAGAGTGACTGAACAGAAGGAGTATATATGGGAGACAGAAACAATGGGAGGACTATTTGGCAGATGAGGAACAGGTGTGGACAGAAGAATCTAGAAGGGAACTAGGAGTGGGAGGCTGTAGCAAGAGGGCAACAGAGGGTAAACAAGAAATACATAAGATATCAATTACAACCAAAAATGTCTACAATAACACAAAATGTAAACTTAACCATTGAAAACTCAAAAAGAAAACTTGAACAGAACCAAAACACCAGGCTATCTCTGAGCTCCAATCTGCATACACAGAGGGTATTTTCATCATTGCTTGATATTTTAACCAACAGTTAGAGTTAAAGTGTGGTCTGAGGGCGCCATGGAGACACACCAAGACTGTTTTGAATGCCCTGACTGGAAAACCTTCAAGGCTGCAGCAACAAATGACAACTTATTAAATATTGATGAGTATGCCATGACTTTGTCAGCCTACATCAACAAATGCATTGAGGACGTCAGCATTAAAAAGAACATCACCACCTAGGCCAACCAACGACCCTGGATGAATGGAGAGGTTTGGAAATGGCTAAAAGCACGGAACTCAGTTTTCAAGTGATAAAGAGGCCTTAAAAGAGCGCCTGCTGTTTACCCTGATGACACATGACTGCATCCCCGGGTTCACCAGCAATCACATTGTGAAGTTTGCAGATGGCACCACGGTGGTGGGCCTCATCAGTGACAACAATGACCGGAACTACAGAGAGGAGGTGGAGCAGCTAGTGGGCTGGTCCAAAGATAAAAGCCTGATCCTGAACGTGGAGAAGACGAAGGAGATCATCTTGTACTTCAGGAAGAACTGGCCTAACCACGCTCCACTGGTCATCAACAGCTCAGCTGTAGAGATGGTCAGCAGCACCAAATTCCTGGGGGTGCACATCACAGACACCATCAACTGGAATGTAAACGCCACCTCACTGATCAAAAGGGCACAGAACTGCATGTACTTCTTGCAGAGGATGAGGAGAGCCCACCTGCCCCCACCCATCCTCACCACCTTCTAAAGAAGCATTATAGAGAGAGTTCTGACCAGCTGTCTCACTGTGTGGTGTGGAGGCTGCAGCGCCTCAGACTGGAAGAAGGTGAGAAGAATGGTGAGTAGAGTAGATAAGATCATCAGGGCTCCTCTTCCCTCCATAAAACACATTTCATCCTAGCGCTCCATGTCCAGAGCACGTAACATCATAAATGACCCCTCACACCCCCACCATGGACTGTTCTCCCTGCTGCCCTCTAGGAAGAGACTTCGAAGCATCCAATGCAGGTCCAGCAGATTCCAGCACAGTGTCTCCCCCACTGCCATTAGACTAAATGCTCTGTAAAATGGGTAATAAAAAAACTTAAACTTAAAACTGAATGTTACAACTAACTATACAGTCATATGTTTACATTACTGTTTTTTTTTTACAATGTTTTTATCACTGCTGGTTACCTTATCAAGGCTGCACTTTAAAAAAATGAAATAGTTTAGAGAAGTGTTCTTAACGAAATTTCTTTTTGTTTACACCTGTATATACAAAATGACAAAATAAAATCTGTCTAAGTCTAAGTCTAACATACATTTCTCTCTAAAACAAGAATTGCGCTAACCAATTTGTGAAGCAGTTAAAGAAGCTACTAAGATGCAACTTCAGTCCAGAATCTGTTAATTCTCGATAGAATCTGGAAACCAATAATTCAGCTGACACAAGGAATAAGCCTCATAAGAATTTATTAAAAAAAGAGAGCAGGGATAGTACCAGAAAACCAATCAGTGATGTTGAAGGTGCAATGAATGAAAGCCATCTTTTTGGATACCAAAGATTGATCCCAGCGACTCTGTTCTTCAGATGTACAGCAGTTTGGATGATTTGGATAATTGATTGACTGATCCAAATCATGATGCTGCCATGCAGGGCAAAGGGTGCTCATGCATAGAGAAACAGTCCACATTGCAGAGGTTTACTGAAGGGCCAGATGAGAGGGTAATCCAGGTGCAGAGGCACACTAACCTGGTATGGGCTTCCAGAGGGACAGATGTAGAAATAAATTTGGTTGAGAGGCAGGGCAAGAGATTAGGAGCCAACAGGAGTATACAACAGGGGCAAGGCAGGCAGGAGAAAACAGGAAGGAGACAGATTGAGATCAGGAGGTCAAAACTAGGAATGCTGGATGTACTACTCACTAAAATAGCTTTCAAGAATCCAGTGGTTACCTACTGGGAAAGAATCCAGTGGTTACCTACTGGGAAAGACTGAAATATATAAAGCCCTTCCCAGATGCAGCAATTCCCGGTAATAGGAACTTGAAACTTGATTGCCAGTGCAGCAGAGGGAGCAGAGACTGATGTCATGGGACTACACAAGACAGCCTCTCAGGCAAGAACAGACAGGAATCCTTAGAGAATCCTTTTTCTTCAGGGAGGTACAAAGAATGTCTGGATCCATTTTGAAAGACATGTCTTATTCATTGCATAGTAAGCTGAAGCCTCTCTAATGCGGTCCCAAAATAATAAAAAATATAATAATGTTATAAAACTGGCTTTGTTCCTGTTGCCGTTAGCTTCAGAAACTCATTTTAGCATAGTCCCAGCATTTTTTCCCCCTACTTTTTTATCTCTTCTTCCTATGTTGCCCTAATGTAATCTTGATCTAGTTTTAAAGGTGGGAGTATTTTAAAAAAGTATTTTATTTTTATTAGTTTAATCTAAAGTATTGAGCACGTCATCCTTTTATTTACGCTTGTGTCTATTTTATATATACTTGTAGCTTGTTCTTTGTATGGAAAGAAAGTATACTTATCTCACTGTAAACAAGTGTACCTATGGGTGCAGAAAAAGTTAAATGTTTGTTTGGTTTATTGACTGAACAAACCGCCGTGACCATGTGTGAAAAAGCCATTTTTTTCTCTCTTCATAATAAACAGGTCATTAAAAAACGTAATTTTGTGTTTACTTGTTTTGTCTTTGACTGGTGTTTAATGTTCTGAAACACGTAGGTGTGACTCACATGTTTTTCATTGCACCACTGTATTGCAATTAATTGTTGTTTTTAACATTTGCCAAAGTTTTTTTTATGTAAACTATCATTCTGTCCATTTATACTATGTTCTTTTTCTAATATAGTTATATTAATGGGTTTCAAAAATTTTCAGTAAATATAGCAGATATTGAAGTGATGCCTAAGATAAATGATTGATAATTGATAAATGAAGAGCCAGTAGTTCAAGTAGTTGATCATTATATAAGGCTTTCTTCACTTGGTTTTTTTATGGCTTTGGATGAGTGATTAAGATTCGAGACAGATGTCAACACTAACATACTTTCTGAATATTTTTAGCTTTTCGTTGGCTCAGTTATGTAATGCTCTATTCCAGTACTTTTGATGATAGCAACAGAAGCACGCACATTTTTTCCACAGCCTTTGAGCTGAGAATATTTTTAAAGTTTTCCCTGTTAGCAAATGCTTCATAGTTACCGATAACTAATCTATTTTACTAGCGGTTTGTCATCCTGCACATTCATATGAGTCTTTCTGTCCCTTTGTCTCTCAGTGGAATTTGTCACCAAAGTAAACTTGACTTCTCTCTAAACAGTCTGTGGTACTTGAATGGAAACTACCTGGTCATCATGGTCTCTGCCAGCATCATCCTGCCCTTAGCTCTGATGAAACAGCTCGGTGAGTAATTTTAGTTAATGGAAGTAGTTTTTTTTTAAAAGAAATATGCATAAAGTAAAATTTGACATTAGTTTACTGTAAGCTTATATAGATTAAACAACCTATTTTTATATACCATATAAAACACATAAAAAGAGACTGAAGATAGATAATGAAAAAGCTTAGAAATATTTTTTGGATCATCATTACTCTGCAGCTGAGACACTTTCTTGGTTTCCTTGTAGAGGTCCCTTTAAAA
>NW_015151052.1:515856-518725 GCF_000732505.1 Cyprinodon variegatus
CAGCGAGGATCAGCCCAGGCCAGAAGTAGTTCATCTATTCACAGATAAGCTTGGCAGACTAGGACAGAAAATTGACCCTGGTATCTTAAACTACATTCAGTAACACACCCCCTTTGAACCTGTAACCAGTGTAAACGGGTACAATTTATTGAAACCACCCAAAGCTTTGTAACTGGTTCACTTCTACATGTGTGAGAAGACATGTTAAATACTTTCAAGAAGGACAAACATCTATCCATCACAGAGCCTGATGGATAAATGTTTGTACTGTGCCATACAAGAAAACAGAATGGTTAAACACATCAACACATTTGGCTTTATTTAACTCAAATTATTGGGATTATCATATCAGAATATTACATGACACCTTCTTGGGCTAATAAACTTAATTCACTGATGAATTAATTAAATAAATATTTGCTGATTTCTTTGTGTATTAGGATAAATGCAGGAACATGTGAATTTTTAACTTTGATTGGAGTCATAAAGATTACTGCAAATTAAAATATTTGCAGTAATTCTTATAATGTTAGAGAACAGTTTTTAAAACAGCATTTATCGTGGTTTATAATATAGATTTATATAAATATATTTTCGAACGAGTTTTAAAAGCTGTCCTCTGAGAGTCTCAAAATAACTAATTAGCTCGTTGACATGTTTGGTTCACAGCATATTCTGTCTGCACCTCTTAAACACTCTCTCTATAGTTCTTTAATCACAGTAGATAATGTATTTGTAATTCTCACTGTAGTACTAAACATTGTATTTTTTTAACTACTTAAATTTATTTTTTATTTTTTAGTAATTAAGTATGTAACCCCATATCTGATCTGCAGGGAATATTTACCTTAAATTAAAAAGCTGGAACATCTTGAGATTTTCACTTGTTTATTTCAGTGCCAACATTTGACAGGAACGGATTAATCAGAATTGTCATTTTACGTTAAACCAGTTGATATAGTTACACTCTAATGAAGCTGTTACGTTGACATCAAGCAATTAGCGTGTTTTTATCCGGCTGCCAGCTGTGAGAGCAGCAGGTTACCTAGAGATAATCACACCCTCATGTCCAGCATAATCATTATGAAACATCAAAAACATGTTGGTTAGCCTCTCTTAAAGTACTTTGGCAGCTCTGACAGAGATTTTTGGTAACAAGTAGGGTTTTTTTTTTCACATGAATCAGGAATATAAATCAGTTTACTGTGTTTTACCGCTAACTACTTTTTTTTTCAGGTTACCTTGGCTACGCCAGCGGCTTTTCTCTCAGCTGCATGGTGTTCTTTCTGTCTTCAGTAAGTGCTCCCAGCTCTTACATTAAAGCAGCTATCTTGCACATATTTTCCTGATAACATCCCTGCTTTTCTCACTCTTGTTGTAGGTAACCTATAAGAAGTTTCAGATCCCTTGCCCTTTTGAAGATTTCTCAGTCAATAGCACCGTTGCACACCTTGGCTTGAATGATTCCAGCCACATCCATGGCAGCAGTGAGAGTTTGCTTCAAGAAGACAATGACTCACACTGCACCCCACGCATGTTCACCATCAATTCACAGGTGGGCATCTAAGCTAAAGAAATGTTGGCTAATTTCTTTGCTTTTAAACATTTATGTAGAGGTACTGAACATGAGTCTATGCACTGTTTCATAGACGGCGTATACAATCCCAATTTTGGCTTTTGCCTTTGTTTGCCACCCTGAGGTGCTACCCATCTACACTGAGCTACGCAAGTGAGTCATCCCACTTAACCTGCGGTATTTAACACAATCTCTGTGTAGAATGTGGCATTTGCATTTACTTTCCAATCTCTGATTTCAGTCCAACAAAGAAGAAGATGCAAAAGGTTTCCAACGTCTCCATCCTTGTCATGTACACCATGTACTTTCTGGCTGCTCTTTTTGGCTACCTGACTTTTTATGGTGAGAGCAGCTCTTGGAAAACCAAAAAAAAGTGGCCAATAGTAAATAAAGTTTTTCTAGTGCATTTGATCCAATCTAGAGCAGTATTTATTGACAGAATGGACTGTATACACAAAGCTTTTAAGCTGTGGTAACCTATAAATTAGATATTAGATATGTATTTTTCTAAGAAACCAGCTGGTAACAAAGTAATCATATTGGCCAGTTTGAACATTTTAAATCATAAAATGTTTAATCAGTTGCCTTAAGAACTTTATTTGAAAAACACTTTGTCTAATTTGACAAATAGAGATAAAAATCAATTCATATGAAGTACATAGCAGGTAAATGGGGCCAAGAACTTCACTAGAGACTCACCATGACTGATCCTCCAATGGTTCTACCAAGATAGACCAGCTTTAGCTGTCATGAATGTTATGAGTTAGACAGTGAGACAAGAAACACATTTTGGTTATGAGAATTAAAAACTATAATGGTAAAATCAAAGCAAACACACTTCTCATTGTGTAAGTAATATAGCCAAATAGCAATAATTTTTGTGTTTATTACAGCAGCAAGTCCAGTCTTATATTTATTTACCATCTTCCTTGTGTTTATGAATATGTCTGCTATTTTGATGTAGGGATTTCCTTTTGACAAACCAAGTTGTAGACAATGTATGTTAAAGAAATCAGATCAGATCATGTAAAGTTGGGTGCAAAGATGTGTTTTGAAGTAGATGAACAATACCAAGTAAAATATCAGGCAATGAGCTGCAAAAGGAGAGAAATCACAAATTGTCAAAAAAGTTCAATCTGTTCATTGTGTTTATGTGCTCTTCTTCAGCTTCATCTTTTTTATTTTCCTGCCTTTCTCTCAGCTTCATAAAGCAGCTCTTCTATGTGACCTGTGACAAACAGCAAATGCAATGGACTTGAATAATTTAAATTCCACCCAAACCTTAAATGCAAC
>NW_015151052.1:520821-523506 GCF_000732505.1 Cyprinodon variegatus
CACAGATTTGCGGCTCCCTCTAGTGGTGGCTCATGTGATAAGGCATTGTTTTCCATTTTTCGGGTGTTTTTTATTTTATTTTTTATGAATGAGTTTTATTTTAATGTCCCTACAGGTAAAGTGGAGCCAGAGCTACTGCATACTTACAACCGCATCGATCCCTTTGATGTTCTGATCTTGTGTGTTCGAGTAGCTGTCCTGACCGCTGTGACACTGACAGTTCCAGTTGTGTTGTTCCCTGTAAGTTAGGCCATTTGTTTGTTCTTTCACTTCAAACCCCCCGCACAAAATATACCAATATATATTTGCGCTCTGTCTGCAGGTACGCAGGGCCATCCAAGAGATGATTTTCCCCAGCAGGTCCTTCAACTGGTTACGTCACACCAGCATTGCTTTCCTTCTTCTCACCTTAATCAACATGCTGGTGATATTTGCTCCTAATATTTTGGGAATATTCGGCATTATTGGTTAGTACATAAAAACTGACATTGTGAAGTTAAAGCTTCTCTACCTGCACAGTATTTGACAATCAATGGCTTTATCTATTTTTTATTTTTATTGTGTGTGAATTAACGTGGTTGACAAATAACAAAAACAACATTACCTCTGAACAAGACAGATTATTATATTTCACATAGAAAACAGAAATGATGGCTATTACCGAAACCTTTTAATTTGAACTGTTATGTTAGGTATTGATTCCTGCTCACACAAGAAAAACAAATTGAAAGTTAAAACATGTGACCTACACATGTTTATTCTAGGAAAAAAGTGACAGCTAGAATCAATATTATTGTCAGTGTGTGTCCTCTAAGCCGAGGCCACTGTTAGTGTGTTGGGGGCAAAAACATGAGGGACCACAAAGAACATCTTCAAAACAACCCTGCTCCTAAGAATTGTACACCTTACTGCTAAAGCCCAATAAAACTAGAAGTATATGTGGCTTATGAACAACTCTTATGCTGACCTGCTACATACATTTGGATATTTATACCAACTGACTTGAATGGATTGATGATATCCTGCATGTCAGAAAATGTGGGTAATTTAATTTGGATTATTTTCCCAAAGGGGGAATTGCTTTTACAGCAGTGGGCATTTAAAGATATGCATTAAAAACATCACAGCTTTCATACAGCTACAGTATAACACCAAATATGGAAGGTTTGTAACTGATGTTAAAAGTGGTTTCTGCATTGCGGCTGGGTCTGCAACAGAGGAACCTGAGAGGACTTTAAACCAAGCCTTTCAAACAGCAGCCTGAGTCCCTAAGACCACCTTTCTGTCTTTTTTTGTGCTTCAGGTGCCACATCGGCTCCATGCCTTATTTTCATTTTCCCCGCTATCTTCTACATCCGCATCGTTCCCAAGGAGGACGAACCCATGAACTCCACCTCGAAAATACTGGTTAGCTATGAAGAATTTTCATAGATCTTTCATGGTCAGATTCTAGTTTTAGATGCTTTTCAGCTGAAATAGCAATTCAAAACAAAATGCTTTGGGTAAAGTCTTTCTCTTTTGAATCTTTTTAAAGGCTGCTTGTTTTGCCGCTCTGGGCCTCTCCTTCATGGTGATGAGTCTGAGCTTCATTATCATCGACTGGACATCAGGGAACAGCCTGTCTGCGGGAGGTCACTAACAGCTGTGCTGCCTGCTTCCATGCACAGAGTTTGGAAGATATTTGTTCGATATGTTTTATTGAAAGGAAGTAGAACACAGTACCAGAAAGTCCAGCATGGAGTCTGGATTTGCTACATTACAAAATACACACTATGATATATATACCGGTAACACTAAATGAATCAATAGCTTTATTATATCTCAACAAACAGCTGAACAAAAATCTTCCCTGTGCTGCATTTTATAATTTAATTTTTTTTTATATCACAGAGTATTTCATATACATTTTATTAAAATGAAACAACAAACTCCACATGAGATGGTGAAATTGCCCTCCTCTGCTGCTATGGCTTTAATGAAGCTGGTTCTGTGCATATAAATAATAACAAAATATTTTAATTCTCCTCAATGATACGCACAAGCAGGAGCAGTCAGGTGATCTTGTGTAAAACCAGAATCAATCTTATCTGCTCATCATCATCATCATGTTTGAATGTTTGTGTGCCATTCTAATAAATAAAGTGCTTTATGACTATAGAAATGATCGTTTTGCTTTTTGAAAACGTTTACTCTTCATCGGCAAAACAGCAGTGCCTTTTATAGTTTAGAATGGCATAAAAACATTCGAAAATGTTTATTTATTTAGTAAATAGAGGTGTTCTTATCTGATTTCAAATGATCTATATTTAACTGCTGTGTATGTTCACATGCATTATACTTGATTTTTTTTTATTTTATGGTGGTACAAACTAGCAATATTTGATAATACTAATATTTCCTCCCATTAAATCTTTTAGCCCAAACATACTGCGATATTGAAAATTTGCTTACTGTAGAGTATGCTACTGACCCTTTAGCTGACTAGTGTACATTATCTATCATTTCATTTGTTATTTATAGGCATGCCTGGTAAAAGCGGTTAAAAGCCAAAATCTCAAGATTACAAAGACTAACATTTCTCTGTTGTACCCGAATAGCATGTATTTCCTTTTGCCTTAATATAAAGAGCGACTGGGCGAAATTGACCACTGTGTGAAATTTATCGTCCAGGAAACAGGTAGTCAT
>NW_015151052.1:525521-543745 GCF_000732505.1 Cyprinodon variegatus
ATAAAATAATTGTAGATGTTATACTGCCTCTGTTGTCTTCATTGTCTTTCAACCAGTTCAGATAGATTTTTGGTAACCACTGTTTGTTCATTTTCTCATATTCTTCAAGTTTTTATGTAATATTTACAACAATCACTCTTGAGCAGGTTGAGGTATTTTTATCCCTAAATAAACAAACAGTATTTTTTAAAACTATTTATAAAAGGAGCAGTGCGTACCGTTTCGAGCAAACTGTGACACAGAAATGTTCAGCCTCATGGCAGAAGGGGAAGAGTGCAGGGAGGAAGAGAACAAAGCTGAGGAAGAACAGGCCAATTGTCAGTAGGATGAATGTACCACATGTACAGAATGTATGTGTTCTATACATATTCTAATGTTTTGTGTTGTAAACATTTTAGTTTGTGTAGTGTCATATGCTATTTGTAAATAACAGTTATCTGTACTGTAGTAACATGGCATCCTATACAATATGTTTTCCAAGATACATTATGTAGAACATATTAGATTGGAAAGACAGCAACCATTGCAACCCTCTCACAAAACAATGTCCTGACCCATATCCCTGTCTTCGTCCATACAACCCAATTCTGCTGAGTTTTTACAGGGACATAATTCCTGAGAATGGTCTAACTGGAGACTATCTGAACAAGGATGTTGTTGTTTGGGATAATGTGCGATTTCACCTCTCAGATATGAGCAAACTGTATTTTACAGCACATAACAAGATGATTTCTAAATCCAGTAGAGTAGTTATTCTGTTCCTGGTGGTGGAAGGTATATGACCATTATCCTCATACCCAAATGACCCTGCTAGCGCCCAAGGATGCAGCACGTGATAACGTCAGAGTGGAGTCCTGCAGATTATGGATTTGTCACTTGAGGAGATATTTTCCTTGCCGCATTGCAAAAGATGATATTAACTATGATGCATAGGAAACTATGTCCCCAGAAAGAGGAAAATCTGGATGTGCATAAATGCTTTGCATTACTATCTGTTATATTTATTCCCAATATGTATTGCAATACCATTTACGGTTGTGTTCAGCTCTACGTAAGAGAGAGAATCTTTCTGATAAGTAAGGTCTTTTTTGTTTTGCGCAATGCTGTGAACAAATCAGCACTGCAAAGAGCACATGCAATAAAAATGTCAAAATATACATATTTACTGTCTGATATTTAGTGCACTCACTAAAAATACAGAGGGCAACTTTACTTTAGTTTTCAAATTGCTTTTCAAATGGTGTATAAAGTGCTAGCTCAAGCACTTTCAGGTTGTGCCACCAAGATCCTTAGAGTAATATATGTCAGGTCAAAATAATAAAAAGACAAATCCATACGACTTACTTGTTCACAAATGATATGCAGACTTTTCATCTTGAAAAGTTGGAAAGAACCAACCATTTTAAACAAGAAGCACAAACCGAAGGTTATTGACTAGGTTTTGCAATTTGTAATTCTTGTTTCTAAGATTGTATTAACTGTTCTGCACATGTAGATAGCGATGTTAGAAATGTACCAGTGTACCTAAGAAAAAACACATCATTGTCAGCTGAATTAAAAAACAAAAGTCCACATCTTTATTATTTGCAGTTATAACTATTTTCTCTTGCATCAGAATCAGAATTACTTTATTAATCCCTTGTGGGAAATGCTTTTCCTGCAGTGCAACCGTTTACAGATGAAAGAAAAGTAAGTTTGTAGGTAAAATAGAACAAAATAAAATATAGTATAAGACAGGATAAAATAAGTAAAAATAGTAAAATTACAACCCACACAGCAATATTACACCTTTCCCATATAAACAGTGTATAAAATAGGAATAAAATAAGATAAGGATAAGAAAAGAATGAGATAAGGATAATATAATTGGATTATTTATGCACATTAAATGTATGTCTTGTAAAATACATTGAAACGACATTTATTTTGAATTGTGATTGTATTTTTGTAACTTTTTATCTCTCTGGTGCTCAAATTGTGAATAAGTATATTTTGTTAACTGTTGAGATTAAATGATTAGTTAAATTTATTATAGACCTATTTCAAGAGTCTTTATGATGGCCATTTTGTCTTAGCCTGCTTTTGTTTGATTAATATAGCTTTCTCTGTCATTCTGTAAAATTTTTAAAGGGCAGGAGCTCCTTTTAGAAATTTCATGTACACTGAATGTTACTGAGGGGCCATGTGCAGGTTAATTCCACTAGGTGGCGCTGTGAACTAGTTTTTCAGCTGGCCAATTTACGTGCCACGGCATTTCATAAACACCTATGGGCACATTTACCATTTTTAAAGTCACAAACCAGCTTGTGCAATAGTGTAGCTACCCTGTATTGCTCCATTTTTTTAACCTATATTCTGCAGAAATGTAGAGGAAATAGACAGCAACAGCGCCCACAGCAGTCTGCAAGCGGTACTCCCCCCGACATCTCCGCACCGCCTCATTTCCCTCTAATTGCTTTCGCTCGGTCCAGGGCTTTGAGAGCTCACCTGCTTTTAATTGGACTATCGCGACAAGTTGCAGAAGTGACGTCAGCACGGTCGATTGACAACTTTTAGCGTGACGATAACAGAGGATTTTCGCGCGAGACTAATTGGCTGCACCACAGAGGGACGCGCTGTTCAGCAGCAAAGCAGGCTGAGGAGACGAGCGGGCGCAGGAATCTCAGAGCCCGTGGATGGATGGATGGATGTAGGGCAGAGGGGGCTTAGAACGTCTCGGCATGGACCAAAGAGCACTGATAGAAATTATATGATTAACAGTGGTATAGAGTAGGTTGTTTCATCTATAACCTTAAAAATCTGCAGATACATTTCTTTTTTTTTATTTTGCGCAAGTGGTCGGTGCGCCCTTATCACCGGATCCATGGGATGCACTGTGAGCGCAGAGGATAAGGCTGCGGCGGAGAGGTCAAAGATGATTGACAAAAACCTCCGGGAAGATGGAGAGAAGGCAGCGAGAGAAGTGAAGCTGCTTTTATTAGGTAGGTTACCTCTGAAGATCCAGTGTACACAATTTAACTGGAGGAAGTGTGTATTTACTAAACAGAATTAATGCTCTCTGCAGATTTATTTGTATTGTATTTGCAGATAGCCTACAGTGAAATAGCCACAAGAGTTGCAATTGAACACTAATTAAGCTGTTATTCATTTGCCAACACAAGTGTCATGATTTCTGGAGATAAAATCGGGTATTTGTTATGTCAACAAATTGCCCTGCTTTGCTTTTCAGAGCCCTGTTCTGGCATGTTTCCCAGAAAGCCTTATTCAATACACTCTATCAAACCTGTGGACCAGGGATAAACAGATTAAAAGAGCAACCCACTGATTTCACTCTAACTAAAAATTACTTTTGTACATTGCAAAATTCACTCCCAAGCGTCAACCCAATTTTTTTTTTATTAAAATAACCATGCACCCTGGAGACACACTCCTCAATCTTCACTTGGCCATTTCCTCTCATACTGTATGTGCAAAAACTTGGCAAACTGCCAACACATCCTCCCACTCATCACCACATTTTCACTTCCCCCTTATCCTCCTCTGCTGTCTTTTCTCCCCATCAATAAGAGGCTGACATGTCTTTTTAAAACAACTCTCCAACTCTGAGATTGTTTTCTAGCTGGTGTATGATGGTGAGGGGCGGATGAGGATGGAAATGTTTCTTATTTGCAATGTCGAGGTATTGGCCTGTTGTTAAGGTTTCATTGACCAGAAGGTACAAAACTGCTGACTAACAATAAAAAATGTGGATAATAATAATAATAATAATAATAATAATAATAATACACCTGTCAGTTGGAGATGTTTTTGGGTGTAATCTGGTGAAGCAGACAGATCCTGGAAAATTGGTTCCCATCTTTTCATACCTACATCAACTTTATGCTGAATAGCTGCTAAATCTGCAGACAAACCGTTAAGAGACCAAATAGAAGGATAGGCAACATAATTTAATACCTATAGAAGTTTTAAAAGGCTGCTGCTGTCAGCTTTTTGACCCTATTGATGAATTTTGTTTTCAATACAAAATCCACTTATGATTTAATAGCAATTAGAGAAGTTATTCCTGCTGGCAACTAATAGCTTTCTCTGATTTCTAGATCGTAAAAATTCCTAACTTGTGTCTAAAGATACATTTACACTGGAGGCAAAAAAATTGCCCAAATCAGAACTTTTTTCCACAGATGTGACCAATTTGCTGTCCTTAATGTCACTCAATGAGTGCTTCAGATGTGGCAGGATCAGCTGTAAACAGTGGACCAAAAATTTTATATCTTCCCTTGCACACTTTATTTAAGAGTTGCAGTTTTCATTTGTTTTACTTTTTTATATTGCATGCACAATGTTAGTTAGCTTTTTGTCAGTCATAAAGTTTCTTCTTCCACATTGATTTCTTTCTAAAGCATGGACAGTTCTGGACAGGACCCAATAGGGGCCAACAGGGGCCAGTGTCCCTCTAGAACTTCAACTAATTGGACCTATTTAATTTCTGCCAGTTTTACAGTTTTATTTTAGCACTGATTCGAAAACTAAGGTGATGCACTGTTAGCTTTGTCGTATTAAGGTAGAAACACAGTTTTCATGGGCTTTATCTGAAAAGCTGCAAATGGTGAAACATTGCCTTGCTTTTTGTTTCATGCTTTTTTCTGAGCTTCATTGAAAAAACCGTTGTACCACACTACACCCATAACAGAAATCAGGTCCGTAGAGAGTTTATGAGAGATTAGGATGGCAGTAGGTGTAACTTTAGAACCTGAACATGATCATCTACAGTAACTGGCTTCACCAGTGTAGAGCTAAACGTTGTTACATCTTGATGGTTGATCGTGCCCTTTCTTCACTCTTCACTCTACTGTAAACCAGCTGTCGCTTTATCTGATTTTGCACCCCAGTGTTCTTTGGACACACCCACCCACACATACTTCAGAATAAGACGTATCCTCTGATATGAGAAACAAGGTTGCTGTTGTTAAACGGTGAAAACACAGGGACAGTTGGTACCAAATTGATGTGCATTGTCATAACCTACGTTCCCACTGCTGCCAAATGCAATCCATATCTGACTTTATATCTGACCATATCTGACGGTCCGATTTTGATCTTTTAACCCCCCCCCCCAAAAAAAAACAAAAACATCAAAAATCAAAAATTTAATCAGCTGCAGGTTGAATGATCATTTTTCATTTCATCTAACCCTCTCCTCTCCAGCACAGCAGTCAATGATTCATGTAAATATTTCTGTTCTTTTTTTCTTTTTTTTTATACCTTTATTTGTCTTTATTTGATGCCATCTTAATATTGTTGGTATGTATCCTAGCTTCCTTGTTATCTGATTTTTTGTGTGTTCTTCCTTCTTTTTAAAGTTAAAAGCAGGCACTGGGGCGAACAGAATAAAAATGCCTAATGTAAAGGAAGACTCCACTTGGATTTAGCTCATTCTGAATTAGCTCATGCAGCATTAATGACCCCTCCTAATGAGAGGGGTCATTAATGCTGCTTCTCAGATTGAACGGGTCCATTCTGGTCACACAGAACACCTGCAACTAGGGGTGTGAATTAGCAACAATTTGGTAACACAATACGTGTCACAATGTGTGACAATGTGATTTATACAGATGTATACAGATGTATATATCGAGATATAGTAAGAAAGATGATATATTGCAATTATTATAATATACAGCTCTGAAAGACCTCATTAGCTTCTGGTATCGCTGTACTGGGGGCAGTACAGACAGTCAAATTAAAAAGCTTTTGGGTCATATGTTGCCAACTATGGCTGGGAGTACCACAAAAATATTTCATAAACATTCTATGATTTATGTAAAAAAAAAAAAAAATCCCATTTACTTTTTTAGATCATTCGAATACAAATCTTTTAAAACAAACCTTATATTTTGCATATTCGGTACTTCAGTATAGCTTATTTTATTAAAATACATTATTGTGAGTTTTATGTATTTAGAATTAATAAAGCATACTTACTAAAAATGTATAATACTGAATGCATTAAATTCAAATACATTAAGTTTATTGTTAAAAATGCACAACAATCAAGATGACATTTATACAATTCACAAGTTATAAAATTCATAAGTTTATTCAACAATAAACTTATGTATTTGAAATAGATTCTCTCATTACTATTAATTTCCAGTATACTTTATTCATTCTAAAGGCACAAAACTGATAATTATGTATTTCAAATAAATAATAAGCATCCTTTGATGTTTTTTCTAATTGATTTGTATTGTACTTTTGTATTTCTAATTGTTAGAATGATCTGGTACTGGTAATAATCTGCTACTGTGGCATATATAATGTAGATCACGTCCAGCTAAACAAGGCTGCTAAGGTTTTTCATTTTTAGAAAATGTTAAAATTGTACTACTATGAAACTAACAGTTCACCTTAAATGTTGCAGAAATATCCTAAACCTATTCTATAAATAAACTATTTATATTACCAGATAAGACATAAAATTGAGTCTTGTTTGAATTTTCCTTTTTTTTTCTACAGAAGAAAACTGTCCTTAGTTAAGTGGCATTTTATTATTAAATATTGCTTTTATGCAGCTCTACTTTATCACCTCAATTTGGTCCTGTTTCTGTAACTTAACCTGCTTTCTGGGATAAATATGACAGCTCTCAATGCAATCATTGCTTTGATTAAATTTGTCTCATACACATCCCATCAATATTTAATCTGTAATCAGCTGTCTGACAAATTGGTGAAAAACAATAATCTCATTGAACAACAACTTGCTCAAACAAAGAAGAAAAGGCACAGACAGTGTTGCTTTGCAGATGGATGAAAAGCCTCTCTCTTACATTTAGGGAGCTAAAGGCGCACTCTGCCTGATGCTTCGGCTCACTGCCTAAATATTTCACAATGTGTCCTGAGGAATTATATCAAACCCATTTTGCTCAAGTATTAATGGATATATGTAGGGCTGCTTCTTGGTGGAGGTTTTGATGTCTCTTTTTTTACAACTACATAACCAACATTATGCCAAAGATAATACAATTCAAGACTTTTTTGTAAGTTCTGTATTTCTTTTGGGAATTTCCTGTAAAATCAGGAAACAGATTCTTACCCTGTCTTAAGGTGGAACAACAATAAAAACCTCATGAGCATCAGAAAGCTGCTGATTGATATGAATGTGCATGGTCATAGTTCTTATATAAGTAATTTTTTGTAGATTTCTTTAGTATAATTGAAGACCTTAACAAATGAAGTCTCCCGTCTTTGGTTTTCTAGAGTCCTGAAATTAACAATAATTTGATTTTTTTTTAATAATCAGAAGGAAATTACTGACAATGGTATAATTGTGATTCTTCTTTTCTATTTTATTGGCTATAGTTTCAGAAATATTAAAAGTATTTGAGATAGTTTCCTGTTTTTTTTATTATCAATTTTGATTTATTATAATGTAAAGCAACAACCCATCTGTTTTTTTCCTAATTTTGCTGTAAAGGTTTGCTCTGCAATGATCACTTTACTTTCTTTTAACTTTGCACTTCCTTTAGTGATGACAAGCAACACCATCATAATATACAAATAAACTACATGACTATAATAATGTAATAGAACTATAATTAAACTTCTTTCTAAGTGACTATGGCCACATGAAAAAAGTGAAGTATATAGCCTCTGGAGACCTTAGAAGCAAAAAAGTCAGCTTTTCCAGAAAAATGAAGGTAATGTCCCTTGATAGTTTTTCAATGTGTTAAGATGTTCTATGTAGAAAAAGCTTTTAAAACCTTGATTGCGTAATTTGTTTTATTTTATAATGCTTTTACCTTTGATTTCTACTGAGGGGTGTTTCTACTGAAGGCAACACTGTTACTTTCATTCACTTGGGGCGCTAGATCTTCAACTTCCAGATTTAGCTTCCCAGAAAGCAACAACCCTAGCCAGCCAGACTGATACGATGTATTCGCTGTATTAGTCTGGTAAAGAACTGCTATAGATCAATTCCAAAGGCAGGATTAACAGGATTAGTGTCATCAGGCTACAACCAATCAGATAACTAAGGATGTAACGCAAAAAACATTTAATTTTAAGAAAAGCTCTTACAGCAGCCATGATAAAGAGCATTAATAGTACAATACATATCGCTGTTGTATTATGGGCCGGCCTCCTATGCTATGATTGGTCTGCTCTGTTTTAAACCGGTCAGTACTGTGCCTTACCAGACTGACTTAAGCCCTAAGGAAGTCTGTTAAAAATTAGGGAACATCAACATGCATCAAATCCTGTATATTGACCTGAAAATTAATTTCGACATATATTTTGATAAGCTAAAACTTGGGGTAAAAGTCATGCAGCTTTGGTTTAAGTATTTTTCTCCTATTCTGTGCTCATATTTTCTCATCATTTTCTTTTTTTTCATATCAGCAGGGGCCATTGATATGTCTTTAGTATCATATAGTAAATACTATATTCTATTGCAGGAAAACTAATCCGAGTTAAACAATTTACAGCTTAATGAGAGTCAAACATAAGAGGAAAAACTGTCAGAGTTCAGACAAAGCCAGAGGTTAATCTGCTAGCAGGGCAAATCTAAATATACTGCCAGAGCTACAATGGTTGCTGTCTAAGGACAAATCAGTTTTCACAGTTATTTGGGCAGTTACTGGGTTTGGATTTACTTGATTCTTCTGGACAACAGAGGTTCGGTGAGATGGTTTGCCAGGGAGACAGAGCTAGGAGAGGCTACAGCTTATCTGGGCTAGCCACTAGAGTCTCACTGCGGGACTATAGCAGAGAATCAGCCGAGAATCAGCTGTGTGGGGTAGAAAAGTATTCCTTTGAAACAGTCCTTCTAGGGCTAAATTAAAATGGCATTTTTAAAATTCACTTAAAAACTACTTAATAGCATTCCCTTCTTCTGTCAGGCGCAGTCCTGTTAGTTAGAAGCAACTTGTGTTACTCTTTTTACTTCCAGTTATATTTTGTACTTCCTGTCTCATTTAAGGCGGCTTCAGCTACCCTCTGCAATCAGTCTGTCATTCACGTGCTTCCTCCTTTGTTTTTTAGCCCTATTTATTCCCTGTTTATGCAGCTTCCCTTTGCCAGTTCGTCTTTGTCCTATGGGCAATGTGTCCCAGCCTTAGTATTTGTATTTAGCCTTCTAGTGATTTGACCCTGCATGAATTTGGACTTGCGCCGGTTTTTTGGATGTATCTGCAGTAACTGGATGTATTGGTTTATGAGGAATTGAATTAAAGGAACCTCAAGCCAACTGTTTTTTGAAGTCTTCTTTTGAGTCCTCTCATTCTTAGTTGTAGGAAAATTCATCCTTTGGCAACAACTTTATCTCTATCTTCAAATTTTATAAAAAATAAAAATAAAAAAAGACATGGCACTATGTCCTATGGTTTTGTAATTGCCGTATTTGTTTTACTAGAAATTGCTAGCTGGGTTTAATTTTTAAAGACAAATAGACAATAGATAAATGATAGGTAACGAAGCTTAACTTCCCTTTCACAGTTTCAGGTTTTCTTTTTTTTTTTTTCTTACTTTGTCTCCTCTCCTATGATGGCACATTTCTTATGTATGCGCAAACTTAAATACGCAGCCACTTTTGTACCCAAACGTCAAATGTGCAAGAAGAGGTGTCCCAATGCCAAGTGAAGATTGCCAAGCCCTGAGTGTTGTGGCTTCAACTTTAGGGGGGGTGTTGGCAGCAGCTAAGAGCTAAAGGTTGAAAGTAGGGGGTGTATTGCATGGGGCCAAAATGTGGAACAGAAAAAGTTTCATGTTTAATTACACAGCATATAAAATGGGCAAGAAGTTTTGTTAAGGTGAGGCTGCCCTCTTTACTTTGTGACATATTTTCACCCCTCATCCTTTAAAACCATGTAAATGACCATCAAGTGAAGCTAAAGCCTCTTAATTTGCTTCTAAAGCATGGTAACTGTAATAAGGGTGCTTGACAGACATTACTCACCTCTCATGGCAAAGAGAGGAGAGCTAAGCGTCTGAGACTGTCTATCTAGATGACAGCTTCAGAATTACCCACTCATTGAAAGCATATACTTATTCACTGTTAGTCATGTCTCTGGAGAATACCAGTAAGTCCTCAGGAAAAGCATTTATGCTGACCTAGCAAAGAATAGATGGTCCAGCTTTAAGACATTTAAATCAGCATTACTTTGAATTGTAAAGAATGTAGCTAAAACAGATTTGTTTTCAGGATTTATTCCAGGAGAGATGCCTGGGCTTATCTTTCAGTCTTTGTTCATGTGTTTGATCAGATCCTGTGTCAGTAAATGATATATCGTCTAAGGTGGTTCAGCTGTGTGTTGGCTCGCCCTGATGTAGTGGGAAGTGATCTCTTGATATTTCCTGCAGCAGGATGGAAGTTTAGCACACCCTGGAAGAATGTCTGGGTTTTGAATTTGTGGAAGTGAGAATTTGATCACGTAGAGGCCTGTGTGTTTAAATGCATCTGTTCTATGATAAAACCTGATCTTCACTCCCAAAAAGCTTCCTTCCTGTTCAAAATGTAGCTACTTACAGAACATTTTCTATAGTACTGCAGATTAAATGATTAAATGAACAAATAAACTCAGACCTGATTTATTCCAGGAGGCATAATTAGGATGCTCGATGATATTCATCTACAAATCTGTGGCTAAAGGCATGTTTATGCATTTTTACTGGCATTCTTTAGATGTAATGCCGGTAAAAATGGTAGGTCATCAGATATGTGTGGGAACAGTTTCAAGCATTAGTTAGCAAACACTTTAAATGTATTTCTTTATTTAAAGAGGGCCAAAAGCAAACACACATTGACTGTGATGATGGAGAAACTAAAAGACTAATGTGCCGCTATTCACTCTTATTATATGATAGCCCAAATAAATAACTATTGAAAAAAAAAAACCACTTGTACTTTTTAGTAATTAACGAGCAGGGTGGCAAAAATGTATAATATTCTATTGTTGGTGTAAATAAGCTTTTACTCTGTATTGAATGATGATCATCACTGCAGCATCATTGTTTGAAACATGAAATCACAAAGGACTCATGTTCAAGTTTATTTGTAACATATGAGAAATATTCATTCTAGGGCTGAAATGATTAATTGGATTAATCTCTATTAACCGATTATTGAAATAATCAACTAATTTAGTAATCTTTAATCATTAAGCTGAGTTTAGAGACTCTAAAACATGTCTTTAGCTGAGAGAGCAACCCACTTAGAGCAGTATTTATACCAAAACTGTAAAAAACAATGTCAACATTTTGCATTTAAGAAAAAAAAAAAAATGTTTGTCTTTAAATATGCTCCATCCAGAACTTCTCAAGTTGAAAAGTTTTAATTTCACCTGGTTTAGTTTTGAGTTCTTTAAGGAACCTTTTGGAATCTGATTATTAATTGATTAATTTAGAAACTAATTGACACGTTATAAAAATATTTTAGTAGCAGCATCATTCATATCCCTGACGGTATTATTTTTAGCTGTAAAGATTTTGGTTTTTAGTGACAAAGATCCAAAAGCTCCCACAATGTAGATTAGGTTCAACCAGTATGACATATGATAAGCAATAGTACAGCTAGTCCATTCCATTTCAAGCTCTGGATCACCATCAAAATAACAACATAATTGTAGAAAATGTTGGTAAACAATATCATGTGCTTATTTAGCAGCACAAAAAAAATCATTTTATAAATTATAACCCTTTGAATATACCTAACACTCATAAAGTGCAGATCAATATTAGGAATGAAATATCTGGGATGCTGAACACTTTTTCTTTCTGCTGTGGTGCTGTGCTTAACCTTGGACATTTGCTCTCTCTCAGGGCTATTTTATGCTCAACCCTCCAGCAACCGTAAATCAAGGGTTTGCTGCTAGTTATAAAGATGAAAAAACATTTTTATGGCCAGCGGGACACATAAAATAAAACCCTTTAGATTAATTTATCAACCGCTTTCAAAAGAATCTGTCTCCAATATATCAGATGATTTTTCCCGATTTTCTTCTTTGGCAAGATGGAAAAAAAATGCACAGGAAAGCAAACTGTAGGAGAACGAACTGTCGCTGCTTCTCTAATTATCGTTCTTCAAAGGTTAGTGCAGAGAGAAGCATTACCAGGGCAGGATTCTGCTTCCATCAATCAAACACACACTTTTACACACACTAGACAAGGTCCTTAATGTTGAAACATAAAAATCCCCTTTTTCTCCAGAAGTGGTAGATTTAATGAATGGATGTTTATTATAGACTGTTGGTTACATTTGGAATCTGTCACTGGGCTCACTGTTTTCAGTAGCAGGTAGATCAATTAAGAAGCATCAATGTTTTTCACGTAGACATTAAAATCTGTTCTGACTGTGACTTTTTAAAATAATAGCTGTGGAGAAAAACAGAAAATAACCTATATGCTTAGAAAATACTTTACTTTAGACAAAGCAAAATATATGCTGAAATGCCATTTCTATAAATTGTTTATAAATGTATCCTTTTGTCTTTTTCTTATACCTGTTTTTGTTGTTTTTAAACAATTAGGCTGTTTTTATTGCAACATTTTGACTACAAGACTGAGTTGCTAAAATGTAATTTCAAATAGCCTTCTGTCTAATTCTGATATATGTATACCCTTGAAATGAGTTTGCATTGATGGGAAAAGCTGAAATGATTCATACACCAAAGAGAGGTTTCAAATGTCATAACTCTAATGTAGATCTCTCCTCCACTGTCCGGGCCGGTAAACTTCTAGAAAAAAATGCATTGCTCCCAATTACTTCCTGCTAAGAACATGAAGGAACAGTTAACCTTCTCACCTGCCTCCCTCTCTGCTGCAGGTTTTGGAGATCTAACAAGAGTAGCAGTGCTGCTATGGTGGAGGAACTCTCTGCTCTGCAGCACTTGATGCTTTCAGTAGCATTTCCTTCTCTGATGCAGACTCAATCGATTCCAGACTTTATATTCAAGGTCAGTCATTGATTTGGCTCCCAGTGTATTCCAGGAAAAAGCCACCGGCTTCTGGTATTTATTTATAATAACACCACTGACCCTAGGCAAAAACACACACAAATAAAAAAACTAAATGTATTTTTATACTGCAGGTCTTACAGTTTAATCAAGTAGTTGTTTTTGTCCAAGATGCAATGAAAGGGGAAAATAGTTCCTGTCCAGCAACCTCTTTGACCTTTTTAATAAAAGTATCTGATCCAATACCCAATCAATATGCCTTTTATTCTCTTCCTATGAGGGGTGTTAATTGTAAAAAGAAGGTAATTAAAAAGTCCTAGAGATCTTAGGAGGAATTGGGGGGGAAACCATATACATCCCTCTCTACAGTGATGATGTCTAGCTCCACCTAGGAAATTAAGAAGCCCTTTCTTGGCAGGATGTCATGAGTACAAAAAAGTGACTGCTTATTTTTCTTAAGGAGAACAGCAGTGGTATCTCCTTTATGATGACAGATCTTTGCTACCCAATGGAGCAATCCTACCTCAGCTACCCAAATGGCTAACTAAACCTTTTTGTAGAAACTGTTCTTATAATCATAATCGGTGAAGTAAGTTGTGGCTTTACATTACTACTTCATTACTTTGTCACCATCACATTTTAGAGGAAATCCCTCATTACTGCTGCCCCCTTATTTCCATTTATCTTCTCCTGTCAATAGTCTTCCAGGAACTCATAGATAAGATATTGAACCTTCTTTGCTCAATTCAGGAAATCATATACAAACCAGAAGGAATGTTTCACCTTTTTTCCAGTTAAGTATGGCCTACAACTAGAGGAGCTGACTACCTTCCCAGCTGCTCACACAGCTTTGCTCAATGTTTCAGTGCAGGATGAATGCCATTGCCATAGTGTAAGTCAATAGAAGCATAACATAATTTGCAAATAGCTGAGGTTCCAAAATGGAACACTCCAAAATGTAACCCAACTTCTCCTTGAGGTTCAGTCCATCATTTGAAAAGCATATTTTTGAATTTGGCTTTAATGCTGTATGGTTATATTGTTGAGATGATTTTCATTTCCTGTGCCTTAAAACTACGTTGTGTAATTTTTTAACGACGTGCAATAGTCAGACTGCAGCAACATCAGCCCCTCCCCAATGCTTCTCCCCCTCCAAAATGAAGGAGGCCATCATGGTACAAAATGGCTTCTGCAGCATCCATATCACCTTTCTTGTCAGGTGATGGCAAGGTTTGTTTACATTAAAGATCAGGATTTCTGGAATCAATCACCAAAATCAGTGTCTGTTGATCACTGATTTAAGCATTAAGTCCATTAATTATTTAACACTGTTGTCTCGACTACATTAACATTGTATTATTAAGTATGACAACTAGGAGATGAGAAGGTATAAAGATGACCACTGTTTTGGTGAAGGAGGCGATGGAAACTGAAGATGGAGAAAATACTGTTGACAAAGAATGAAGTGGGGAAAGGTTCTGAAGATTTTTGTTAATGGCTTTTAAAAAAACATTTTAAATTAGCCCTAGAAGGACTGTTCGGCTTTGTACCTGGAGCGCAGACACCGGGCACCGCTGTTCATCTGCAGGCTCCTCTGATCCTCACCTGTCCTTCCATCTATAACAGTTAGCCTCTAGAGGCTAGACTCAGTCTGCGTGACACATTATCAAGCTCTGTTTTTCTGGTGGGCTTCTCTGATGTACTCTGCCCTATTCCCAGTCAGCTGCAGCCATTCTCTCCGTCTTGAGCGCTCTGTTTGCCCGGTAGTCATATCCGTTCTATCACTGTGGTGGCTTAGCCCCAGAGGGGTGCACGATTGGTTGCTTCCTCATGGTTACGGGGCTCTCTTACCCTGCGTTCTTGCACTGATTGTCCCGCTGCTCTGGCCTGAGCTCCAGAAGACAGTCTCTCCTTATCTCTATTGTCTGAGGGATGCATCCTGCTGTTTTGGGCATTCTGAACAAAATATCCATGGACCAAGCGCAGGAGAAAGATGTGTGGCAGATCCCGTAAAATTCTACCAATTTCCGAGCATTGCCGGATAACCAGTGCAAGTCCTGCACACAACCTGCTCCTATGTATTTATGAATAATATAGGTATTTGCAAATACTATGGCAACACATGCATAAAGTTTTAGACTTTTAGTTCGTACATCATGATAAATAACTTTCATATGTATAACATATTACATTTCTGTTAGTAATTCCATGAAATTATTACAAACTGTAATAATGTAGTATATTTAGCTTTGGTTAACTTTATCTTACAACATTTTAGTCACCTAATAATATTTTCGTAAAAGCTTTTTCTACTGTTAACATTTTCCTTCTTCTCAAAAATCATCTAATAGGGGACAAATTCTCCTGCTTTTGTTCCTTTCTACCGTTATTCTCTTCTGTTACTTAATCATATTAATTCTCATTGGCCCTTCACTACTTTTCCCACATTTTCTGACAGCTAAAATTGAATCTCATTGGATTTTACTCCTTTTGGTATTTTGTCTATTTTTTGTCACAGATTCATTAGAGCTTTTATGTTTTTACTGTTTTATTAGGCCTGCAAAACTTTGACTCTCATCAAAAAGCTGAGACACTAAACCTGGAGTGCAAATATTGTGGTTGATTGTTTACACAGACTGGATATCCAGTAAAAGAGACTATGGCTCTTTTAACTCCTCCAGCATCTCCCACAAAGGTTATCTGTGAAAACCATAAAGCATATATAATTTTTTTTTTCGCACTCTAACCTTTCCCAGAGGCTGATATGCTTCAGTTATCTGGCCTTCATTTTTAAATCATTGTCTCTGTGGATGCTTATAACTTAATCTTAGTCTCTTCACAGGCCCTAAAACTGTGAGGTTAATATAAGTCTGAATTAACAGCATTCACTGCATGCAAGTCATAGCTGTGATATATGTGATATATATATATATATATATATATATATATATATATATATATATATATATATATATATATTTATAGGGGTGCTGGTGCCTATCTCCAACTGTGAAAGGGCGAGAGGCGGGGGTACACCCTGGGCAGGTTGCCAGTCCTTTTCAGAAAATATTTGACCATGAAGGTAAAAAAAAAAATTCAGAAGGATTTCAAATGTAAATTACCAGGTAATAACTCCTTTAACAAAAAGGGCACTTGAACAACAACAGGGCTCTGAAGCCCCACACAGGTACATAATGAGACCATGTGACTGGCAAGTACCTGACTCAAGAATCCACTTCTCTCTCTGTGACTAAACATGCAGGGGTGGGGTAAATGGAGACTGATGCACCAAAGAGAAACCTTTTTTCCTCCAGTCTCTTTAATAGAAAGACAAAGAGAAACAGAAAAGCACCTGAATTGACATTTTTTTTTAGCTTTTTCAAACCTAGCTCATTCAAATGCATCATGCAATTAGATCCTGATTACATTATTTATTGCAATAACCTTATGCCAAAAATGTTTTAATGTTGTGTTAATATTTCTTTTGGGGAGAAAAACTGTCCTGGTTGTACAGTTCCCATAAATGATAATCTTCGCAGTCTCTATTTGATAATATACACCCACTTTAACATTAACTGGACAAGGATCTGCTGTAGGTTCTGTGATCACATTTTAAAGTTTTTGGAGACTTCCGTTTTTTGGGTGGCCTTAATTAGATAGATAGACATTTGGTCTTCGGCAGCTTTGTTAAATGTCTTTCACTTAAAGATTACAGTTTAATTGCTTCAAATACTTTTAGGCACTATTTAAAATCCTGTAGTAGACGTACAAGCTCTTGCAATCATCTTTCTGAAGGTTTCAGATAGTTATTTTTTTGTAAATCATTGTATCTGTTCTGAATTTACAGGTCAGGAGTGCATTAGGCCAATGTCTGAAGTTTAAACTAGAGAAACAAACTTCAAATTCTTAGGAAATATGTTCCCACCATGTATCATGCAGAACTGCCTGTGACTGTTTTTCTGTCCTTATTTATCCACACAACAATGTAAAAATACATTCTGGGGAGAGAAATTAAAGGTATCTCTCTAGTTTTCATTGCCTATTTATAATGCTTGAACTTTTATTGTTAAAATTCAATTCAGTTCTAAAATACTTTATTTAACCCACAAAGAATTTTGATAAAATTGCTCAAATTTGTGTCCAAAATGAGTTTGAAAAACATACAGGTGTCAAATGAATGTTGTATCCTTTTACATATCTGTATTACAAACTATTTTATTGTAAAGTCCAATGGGCTATGTTGAGATTTGAAGAGAGTTGTTTTTATATCATACACATTTTTTTCAGGTTGCTGTGGCAAATTATGGCTCTAGTTCAGTCCAAGGTTATATAAAGCACTTTGAGACAGCCTGTACAGAACCAAAAGAATTTCTAGTTGAAATAACTTAAAAACAATAAAGAGAACAGTAAATTATAGAACAAAGTACAGAATAGAATAAAACAAAACACAATAAACAAGCTTTTTTGAAGCTATGTAAAAATAGGATAAAATCAAACCGTAACAAACATAACAAAAATCAAGTAGTATACCTCCACTAAGCAAAACATTTTGCCCCACATTCTGACTTACTCCTATAGCTAAATTCATACATGATCTGGATCATTACCAAATTTAAATGAGTTGTTCCATGACATGAAGTCCACCTTTGGTAACAATTTCCTTAAAATCCTTTCATAAGTTTATAAATAAGGCACAGCGTGTATCTGCAGCCTTTGGTGTTTGTTCTGCTCTCATCTTCTTCATTCAGTCTGCTTCCTTGTCTGATCAGCAGATCCAGACTTCGAGCGAGGCATGACTCACCCTTCCTGTGTTAGGGCTTCAGTATAATACTTCTGGGGTTGGTTTCAAAAAGCAGGTTATCTGAAAACTCCCCTAAGTTTTCTCAACCTGAAATAAGGGAAACTGAGTTTTCCGTTTCGCAAAGAGAGTTTACTCAACCTCTGTTCAACCCTTGTTTAGTAAACTCAGTGTCCTCTGTCTCCGCTCTCCTTAGAGGCAATCATGATTTTTTTATTTCCTAATTTAATCAGGAAATTTTTCTTGTAGTTTTGTGCATAAAAAAAAAAAAATCATTCACTAGGTCTGAATTGTATTAGGGCTGAATATGTATTACTGATATCTGAAAAAAAGAAATCCTTGTCAAAATGACCAAACGAAATTACATTCTTCTTAAATAAACCTTCTGGATGTCTAGAAATGTATTTCAGATGTCCATATTCCTATTGTTAAGGGTCAGCATTTCTGTTATTTTGGCTATGAAGAAATGTATTTCAGAT
>NW_015151053.1:0-1812 GCF_000732505.1 Cyprinodon variegatus
GGCTGGAAAAAAATTAAGGAAGACTGGAAAAAAGTGTTGTGGACGGATGAATCCAAGTTTGAGGTGTTTGGATCACAAAGAAGAACGTTTGTGAGACGCAGAACAAATGAAAATATGCTAGAAGAATGCCTGACACCATCTGTTAAGCATGGGGGAGGTAATGTGATCTGAATCCCATTGAGCTGTCGTGGCAGCAGCGTGACCGTATGGTAAGCAAGAAGTGCCTAACCAACCAATCCAACTTGTGGGAGCTGCTTCTGTAAGCGTGGGGTGCAATTTCTCCAGATTACCTCAACAAATTAACAGCTAGAATGCCAAAGGTCTGCAATGCTGGAATTGCTGCAAATGGAGGATTCTTTGACGAAAGCAAAGTTTGATGTAAAAAATTACAAATCATTATTTCTAACCTTGTCAATGTCTTGACTCTATTTTCTATTTATTTCACAATGTATGGTGGTGAATAAGTGTGACTTTTCAGGAAAACACAAAATTGTTTGGATGACCCCAAACTTTTGAACGGTAGTGTATATATATAGCCTCTAGGATGATATATAGCCTAGAGGCTGCGGAGTGGCAGGTGCCACTGGCCAGCAATAACATCACAATATTACAATAATCTACTTAGAGGTAGCCTACTATAAATAAGTAATTTGGTGGCTATGGTCACTATGGTGGCAGCGGCCACTATGGTGTCAGTTATTTGCCAAAAAATGGCATGAAAAAGAAAAAATGTATTAAAAAAAATAATGAATAAATAAGGTATTTGTCAAAAAACGGCAAGAAAAATAAAAAAATAAATGAATAAATAAGGTATTTGCCAAAAAACGGCAAGAAGAAGAACTAAAAAAGAAAATTAGTTATTTAACGAAAACTGGCTTCTGCAGCCACCAAAACGGTGTCAGTAAACCTGGGAGTCGCTTGGGCAGCCTACTGGCAGGACAGCCAGACTGTCATCATGGTGGCTGCGTAGTGGCCGTGCCCGGAGAGCCTGCCACCGGGGTGGCTGCGTAGTGGCTGATGGTGCCCGCTGCCGGCAGATGCTGCCCCCGGTGTGGCTGATGGTGCCCGCTGCCGGCCGAGGCCACTTATTGGCAGGCAAACTACTCCGTTCCATCAAATAAATGGGACATTATAAAGGTTTTAATGCAGTTTATTAAGCAATAACATCACAATATTAAGAAAAAAAAACAATCTAGTTAGAAGTACTATAAATAAGGCATTTGCCGAAAAACAGCAAGAAAAATACCAAAAAAGTGACGAGCCACATCGAGCCATCGGAACTGCCACCGAAACTGCTGCAACGCAGCCACTGCCACAAATTGAGCTCGGCCCTGCTGCAGCCTGCAAGCCTGTGCCCAGGGCAGCAAATGTAGATATTACAGATACAAATCCTTTTACGCATTTGTGCATCTCACATGGCAGAAATGTAGCAAAAATCCCGTGTGTAAAGAGAGCCAACCGAGAAACCGCTGGACTTGTTACCAATGATGTGTCTGTATTTCTGGGTGTTGAAGTGAAAATACTTCGGACACAGTGTCTCTGTGTGTGCTTACAGATTGTTCTACACATTTGCAAATCTTACTACATATTTGTAAATCTGAATACAGATTTGTAAATCGCAGTACACATTTGTAGATCTGAATACAGATTTGTGGATTTTTTACACATTTACAAATCTCAGTACATATTTGTAGATCTGAATACAGATTTGTGGATTTTTTACACATTTACAAACCAGATTACACACACACAAGTAGTTTTGCACATTTGCAAATTGTTGTACAGACACATAAATCTCCTCACACATTTACA
>NW_015151053.1:2579-5053 GCF_000732505.1 Cyprinodon variegatus
CCCAAATCCACAATTAGTGATGATCCAACTCTTTACATTTTGACATCTTATCAAACAAAAATTAATGCATATTCTTATAAGGGACTAGTTTAAGTATTGCTCAGAACAAATAATTTAAAATGGCTCCTATAGAATTACTTTGCTTCTTTACATTGTTTACAACAAAGTGGATGCAAACTGGTTCAGTCTGTAAAGTAAGCACTGCTAAGGTGCTGGTAAAAAAAAATTGTTAAACATATAGTTAAAAGTGAAACATGTAAAAATAAAATAATAGGAAATAGTAATCTGATGGTACTCACAGAGTATGAAGCAAAGTGATGAAACCTCCATCCTGTTATGTTCTTTTCACCCCTGTCAGATCATATATATTCACCTTTGCAGGAAGTGTGGTAAATGTTGCAATTGTGCGTTTTATGATACAGTAAATCTCTCAGTGTGGATGCAAGTCTATTATTATTGCATACATATCTTTGCTAAAGGTAGTTATGGTTATGTGATTAAATGCATCAATATCAGATATGCTGTTAAGTTTTTTTTCATTTTCAACTATTTGTCTTTTTGTGAGCTGAAAAGCACTAGGGTCAGAGTAACAGGAAATTGAGGTTCCAGGTCTCAGGTGTCATCTAAAACCGCCTTGACTAAGTATACTTGATAAGGTTATAATGCTCATCAGAGTAATCAGCTTTGTTTTGCTGTTGTTTTTTGAGCACTTTTACTGTAAAGTGATATTTTATTGCCTGTTTAAAAATCAAGTCTTTATTCTCATTATGACTTTTTTTTCTGAAAGACACTGGCCAAAAATGCAAAAATGACACAGAGACATAAGATAAACACATCTTTACAAAAGATAAAAAAACAAGAATCTTAGGAGACCTAAATGGGTTACAATCCATCCAGGCAATTCTGCTTCTCTGTTTTTTTCTAGTGTGCAAATCTCACTTTTCAAACATATTCAAACTCCTTATCCATTTTCAATATCTTTTTTGATTCTTTTAGTGCTCATTGGTTTATTTCTCCAATGTTGCATGTTTGTGTCTATCTTCAGCATTCCTAATCACCTGATTAACTTACCCGTATTTATTCTCCACCCCTACTTGAGTATATAAATTCACTAGTTATCAATGTCTGTAGCTGATTCTTACTGCTACCTTACCTTGGCCTAATTATGTAATGAGCTTGGCACCTTTAGGCTGGGTTTCTTGCCTTGTTGCTCCCCTCTACTCTGCTCTGACCTCTTCACATTAGCTCTTACCACGTCCCCCTGTTTCTGCTGCTATTTAAGCATCAGAGTTTTTCACCGCCCCTGTTTGCTCGTTTTGCATATTCTCTTTGTTCTGGACTGTGACTTGGATTATGCCTGGTGCCGACCCTGGACCTGTCTTCTGACCTGGGCTTGGATTATCCTCCTGGATCTTTTGGTTCTCATGTGTGTTCTAGTTGCTGAAGGACGCTGCTCCTCTTCTCTCCTGGATCTCTGGCACCGGCTCAGCAAAAAGCAAAGGAGTTATGCTGCTCTGGACAACACTCCTTCTTCTGGGCACAGACTGAACTTTGCAAGGTTGGTGGCTTTCTTGCTCGTTTTTATCCATCGCTTGAGTTTTGCCTGAGCCTCTACTCCTGCAAGGTTTCAAGTGAGCCGATCGCAGCAGACGAGCAGCCGCATGCTTTATTAATAAACTCTATTTTGAATATATCACTGTCAGTCTCGCCTGAATTCTGGGTCCTATGTTCTGAGCCTTCTGACAGTATAATCAGGCAAAACATGTACCAATCAGCGGACAGTCAGTGGCGGGAGCAGGTGGAACGCAGCATAACTCAATTAGAGTCAGGTGTGCAGGATATTCGCACACACTTGCGCGATCAGGATTCACCTGTCACTGATTCCTCACTCACTTCAGAACCCGAGCAGACGCTTTCCTCGCCTAGTGTGGTCGGCCCAGAGCTGCATTTGTCTTCCACAGAGTTATTCTGGGAAAATCAAATAAAAACAAAAAAAACTCTGAAAGAAATTATTAAATGAAATAACAACCAAATGAATGAACTACAGAGAATAGTGGAACATTAAGAATGGTACACACATATAGGGCATGTAATTAAGAAGTTATGTGCTAGGGTTTTAGATAAACATCATTACAGCATTCAGTAGGGCTGTGTTAAGATTATCTTAAAAGCAAATGCAAAGTTGTGATGGACCGAGTTAAAGAAACAGGAGGAGTCACAGGATATTAATTAGAAAAATAGTTTTTTTTTATTTTAACCCAAAAATAGATGACAAAAGATAAATTGAGCTCATAAAAGAGGTCAAAGAAACAAAACTGAACTCAGGCAAAAATGTAAACAAACTGGCTGTACAAACAAACATAACTGACCTACAAAGAAATGACAGACAGTGGTATATATACTGGCTGATCAGACCAATTTAGACACAATAGTGGTAACTAAACAGAATACAATTACAAACAAAACAAATAACA
>NW_015151053.1:9973-16463 GCF_000732505.1 Cyprinodon variegatus
AAAATCAAAACCATTAAAGTCCAAATACCAATATTCACCTAAATGCAAAACTCATCTAAAGTAAGAAACTACACATTCCACCGCCAGCAAGGACCAGTGGTACAGTCCAATCAGCATCCAAATTTGCTGAGCCCTGGCCCCCCATCTTTTGTCAACTTCAGAGTGTGGCCATGGATTTGGCCATCACATAAATCTTAATTTTTGGGTGAAATTGTTTTATTAAATTAAAACAATACTTCTAGAGACACTTCTAGATATGCTAGACTCAATCTGTTTATATATTTTTTTTTCTCCTAGAATAAAAAATCCACAACTTTTGGAAACATTCCCTTTTTCCAGCAAAAAACTCCAGGTCAAAAACAATTGCAAATTGGTCCCTTAGACTTAGACAAACCTTATTGTCATTTTTTATACACAGAGTGCAGAGTTATGAGATAATCATATGGAGATATTACTCTGTGTGGTGTAATCATTAGGTATGCTCAGAGAATTCAAAGCGTCTATCGAATTTTGACTTTGCAATTTGTGTAGTAGTGTTGTTTTTCTTTTAAAATTATCCAATAATTATATGATTAAAACATTTCCGAAAAAATACAGCATAATTAAAAAATAAGTAAAATGAATAATTTTACTGGGGAATTATGCTATTTGCATACTCAAACAAACTGATCATGCTTTTGGTGGCCAGGGCCACCCTTGACCCCCTTCTAGCTCCGCCCCTCTTTGAAAGCAGTGTTGCAAGATTGGGTGGTGTACCTCCCAATTGGGCGGTTTCATCTTTATTTTGAGGATAAACATTGGTTAATATCAAATACCAGGGTGTTTACAACAGAGAACTAGTGTAGTCGTGCCACAATTTATGCTAGTTTTAGCAGAAAGTGAATCTGGTGTGATAAACCTAAAGCTGATGATCGATGCATTATGTTGGAAGTGTAACCTTTTAAAGATTCTGGAGGAAACCACTGGTTTCAGGATTTAGTGCTTGGTGCAATTAAACTCCTCACCCCCCTATAATAAAAGCGCCAGTTGAAAGCGTTTTTTTTTTACAAGTTGCTCTGCTTAAATAGGACTCCAGAAATTGCATGGGCCTGGATGGACATCTGCAACATTCTGTCCTTTCCCGCAGTTATTGGGGAAATTTCATTCAACCATGTACTGATCACCAATCACAATGGAATGTATTATAGTTCACCGGAGCAGTGCCGCCACCAGAAAGTGGCCAGAGGAGGCCACAGCCACCCTGTGCAATACTCTGCGCAAACCCTGCTGGCCACCCCACTCCCCATTATAAATTGTAGTACCATCAGTTTAGCATTTCATCCCATTATGCACAGCCAGTGACGTAACATTAAAACGCACACAATAAACCAAGATATGAGTAGGTGTTTACGTAAGTCTTAATGATTTTTACAGGCAGGTTTACCACAATAGTAGATTAAAACCCTGAAATTATGGCATTTAGTTTCATTGTGCCACCCCAAGATTTTTGGTGGCCACATCTGGCCCCCCCATGAAACATTTCTGGAGGCGCCACTGCAACGGAGGAAAAGTTCAGTGTTCAGATTTTCAATGTTTCAGCCAACAATCTAATAAGCATGAAAGGTAAGAATTCAAAATCCACCATAACAAATGTAATTATTTCATTTATGTAAAAATAAGCTCAGCATATTTGTGTGTGCGCACAGATCATAGCTTGTCTTCTAAATGTCAAAAAAGGAGTAGTCTGGGTGGTTATGAACAGTGTCGGGCATGTTACTTTGAAAAAGTAATTAGTCAGAGTAAGCAATTGTGTTACTGAGTTACTCCACAATAAAAGTAACTAGTTACTACTAAAAGTAAGTATTGTATTACTTTTGCGTTTCCTTAACCCTCACCACCCAGCCCCCACCTTCTCGCCGTGTGTTTCGAAAGCCAGCTGAATTGAGTGGACGACAAAGACAAGTACCTGCAGAGAGTCTTGCATTTATTGCAACTCAACGTAAATTACATCAGGGGGGAACGCTATCTGACGGGCCTATAAACCCTGTCAGATAGCGTTCCCCCTGCTTAACATGGGGGGAACGCTATCTGATGGGCTTCTAAACCCCGTCAGATAGCGTTCCCCCTACTTTACATGGGGGGAACGCTATCTGATGCGCTTCTAAACCCCGTCAGATAGGTTCCCCATTATATTGTACTTTTCCTGGTAAAAATTTTATCCATTCCTCAAAAAGGACTTCAAGCTAAAAACCTGAGCAGCTGTCTAGTCCAGGACAAATAGAGCCAGAGTCAAACTCTGTGTCCACTCTGCTTTCAGGAACACTTTCCTGCTCATTGATCTCTGGAGTTTTATGGGGGGATGTGAACTTTGAATAAAAAATTATTTTCAATATCTCTTAAACAAAGGCAGCACAAACCATATGTTGTTCTGCAAAAATTTGCTCTAACCTTTCAGTCTATTTGCAGAGTTTTTTGACGTGGGTGGGTTGTCAACCTCACCCAGCTGCGCCTCAGAACTAAAGTTGTACAATCATAAAAAATGAAGCAACATGCATGTTTTTGCTGCTCCTGCTGTTGCTGCTGAACGTAGAATTAGTACCGGTATGTGATGTGTGGCATGACACTGGCTACATTCGAATTCATGGGCTGTGTCCTGTGAAGGCCAGATTCGAAAGCCGATGACGTCATAGCACTGCGCCGAGGTCTGGTCGGACTCCAAGACTCCTCGTTATGAGGCCCACAAATGCGTCCTTCTTTTTGCCCTATTTGAAGGATGGATCTGATATATCCTTGCTATCCCTGGATATCCCAAGATTCATTGCGAGACCAAGCAAGTCGGCTGCTCTGTGCTCATAGAAAAAAGGTACTTGGCGCCAAACAGTGGTGAATTTTGGAAGTTGAGTTTAATATAATACATGTATGTGAAAAGTTCCGTCTTAAATGAATGGAAATAGTTGCTTTAATGGTAATGAGTCAGAAAAGTTAAGGGGAATGTTTGATTTATCTAAAGGTTTTCATCTGTTACTGTGTAAATGGATTTGGCTGTAATTTCAGGACAGATTTTAATATATATGCAGTGTGGGGGACTATAAATCTGGTAGGATTTTTTTATTTTTTAATTGCTATTTTGCACAATTTGCTTAACAAAGTGTTTTTTGTTGTTTATTATTAAATACATTGTTTAGATTTACCTATATATGTCCACCCCTTTTATAGAATTTAACAGAATATAAAATCCCTTTATCGTCCCACAATGGGGAAATTTTGGTGTTTACAGCAGCAAAAAAAAAAGAACAACATAGTCACACAAATGTGGACCCTTAAAGATATATAAGAATAACATACTAGTGAAGAGTTCAAATATAAACTATAAAATACTGTACTGTAAAGTGTTTTAACAATAGGCCTATAAAACTGTGCACCTTGAGAATAAATAACCAATATACAGCTATGGACATTTTTACAGTAGCCTAATGGATATTTGAAAAGGGCAGCAACATCAGAGATCTGCAAAACGACAGCAGCAGGTTATTTAACTGACTAAGGTTTATTTAATTACATTGGCTTTTATTTTTTCATGCTCCTGTTAGTTGGCTCCTTTATTCCACTCTGGATTCACATGAATGTAGTCTTTTTTCACTTTAAAAGAAAAAAGTAAAGAAAGAGTTAAAAAGAAACAGTTTTGATAAGTTCTGTATCCAGTCTTTTCCTGCTTTGCCCGTCATCTGTCACGGTTGCTAGGCGACAGAGCGTAAAGTCCGCCTAAGGCGGAACCTGTTTGAATTCACAGCCCAAACTCTTACGTTCTCTTTGTAAGACTTTCAAAAGGTAGACCGCCTCCTTCATACATCTCTGATTTGTAGCGTTTTGAGATGTGGTGTTGAATTAAGTTGTACTGAAGTGTTTTCATGTTCACACAGTAAATATAATTATATTTTAATTGGGCGGGTTGTTGTGTGACGTGGGGGTTTTTAACGAATGTTTTGGCTGGAAAACCTCGACTCTAACTGGCAATACTGAAAGTAAAAGTAAAGGCAATATTTTTGATCCCGGAGAATATAATGAAGTTTTCTTTAATTGTTTACTTAATCATAGGCCTATGCCTGATGGACAGCGCGAATCATGGTGGTAAGTTCCATTCATTTTCGTTGGTTTTCTTTTTCTTTTAAAGTTATTTTTAGGTTCCAATTTTAGGGGCACCGCGCTAAGCTCTCGCCCATTGACGAGAAAACGGATTGAAATATGAACGAAAATGAAACTTTAAAACGTATTCTCAATGTTTTCAATATTTCTTGTGAATGGATGTGAATGCCTGAAGATAATAGTTTTAGTGGGCAGATAAATTAGAAAGAATATGATTTTTACTTGACACAAGGTTTGCCAACCTTCCATTGAAAAACGGAATAGTTCGGTATTTAGAAATAAAAGTACCTGTCCTTTAAGTATAAAAGGGACGCACTTTGTCCCGTATTACAAAAAAATAAAAAATGAAGAACAAGACGAACGGAGTAATTTAAACCTGAAGCTGTCTTTGCTCCAAGAGCTGAGAGGAAACGGAAATGGATAAAGTAGGTTATTGCCACGTTATATGGCATATTGAGCTAATTATTGTTATTGTTTTTTTCTGTTTTACAAATGTAGCCTACAGTCATTGCGTTTAAGTCACAATATGTTTACAAGTTTGCTGTTGCACCAAAAATGTGCACTATTTATTTATTGCTTTATATTCATTTTTACAGTTTTAAGTTAAGCAGGACAGGCTTATGTTTAAGATGCTTGTTTTATTCAGCAAACTTTGTTATTTTGCATTAAAGTGAATTGCTGAAAAATAATTTGTTTTCCATGAGTTCATATCACCCACAAATATGGATCTAATTCAATGCAGATTTTAGTTAACAGTTAAAAAAAATCATTTCACACACAAAGGAGGGGTAAAAAAAAATAAAATCACCATTCAAGGAGAGGTACAGGCAGTCAGGTCAGCTGGTCATACACCTGATGTGTCCCTTTTTTATCCAGGGAGTTCGCAACCCTAATGGAGACACAATGTGCTACAGTCAAAGGGGTTACCTTATCTTACGTACAATCTATTTACTATTATATTTTTATTACAGCAATATGTTTAGCCAATGAGAGGAGAACATTAAGACACAGTGTAACAATGAGATGTTTTTTTAAGGAATATGTTAAAATGAACAACTGATGACACTGCTGTCAGTATCCTGTTTTGAAGCAAGCACTCTTCTTTTTTTTTAAATCAGTATCACTAGCGATATTGTGCTATAACATGCGAAGCAGAATACAATAACAACGACCATCTTTCCTAAACATAACACATCTCAAGTTTCATGTTTAGTAGGTTAAAATTTGAAGTAATCCTCGCCTTTTTGCATATCCAAATAGAAAATCCAATAACTGTAAGCCCAAATTACATGGATGATACATCATTTGAAAGGCAACTGGTTCTAGTTTCTTAAAATACAAAAGGAAAATAATGTGACTAAAACACAGCCGAAACTGCATCAGTTAAAACATGACTTATAGTTGACAATTTTGTTTTTCAGGCTGGAAGGTGAGGAAAATAAACATACATAACAGTGACCCAAAGTTTTTGTGGGAGCTATGATAATTAGCAAGATGTTTAGCATTACCTATAGCGATCAAACCTTTCTGATGGTAAAGAACATACTTTATGTGGCGATTTTCTCATCATGAAATGTTTTTATTACAAATATGCTGGATTAGTTTTTATCGCTGGACCCTTACGGACAAATGGAATATAAACATTCAAAGCTTGGATTTATAGTGTGGCTTCAGGAATGCTTAAAAGATAGGATGCAAAAGGTGTATCCTAGAATTTCTGATTTAACATGCTGAGATATCTTTAATAATTGTGCTTGCTGTCACCAAAAAATCAACTTAGTGGTTGGATTGTGGAGAATCTAAGCTTTCTAACAATGTCTAACATTGTCTATATTGGTAAAAATGTAGCTGCTGTTATTTTCAAACGCACTGCTGTGTTTATGTAATGTAAATACACAAAAGGGAGCGCCAGTGACCTAGTGGCAGGTAAAATGTTAAAACTGAGGGAGAGTGAACTGGATCAGCTTGTTCTACTCTGTGCGCACTAACGGCGAGAGGACACGAATTCTCGGGATAACTACCTTGGCACGACATGTCTTAAGCATTTATCATAGACTCTTCTGACAGTACACACTGTCAAATCGGTGTGATGAAGTGTTGATTTATGATTTCGTAGGCTATTTGCCTGCTGATAAGAGGGTGGAAAATCCCTGTGCTGGATGTGTTTGACTATAAGGTAGAATTGCAAATTCCACTGCACACCACAAACATGATAAATTAAATTATTCAGTAACTCTGTTTATGTCTTGCTGCTCATTTTTTGATAATGTCTATTGCTGTTTTATGTGTAGAATATTTACCAACCATAAATGTGTAGTACTATCACTTTATTAATACTACTACTAAGTCGGATAAAGAGCAGGGGAAA
>NW_015151053.1:18012-19384 GCF_000732505.1 Cyprinodon variegatus
CATATTGCATAGCACCAATGACACCAGACCAATAGTGTCCCTACCAAAGTTCAAATCAAACCTACGCCCTTGGTTTCACCAGTGTTTGTTCATCTCGTCAAGGACAATAACTCCTCTGGATATTAACACGTTTGCCCTTTTTATGCCAAAGTTACATGGAATTGAAAAGTTCACTTAATTTTATTGAAGCAAAAAGTTAAGCCGTGAGATACTGCGACGAGTCATATGAAATAAAACATGGAGGACACTATGAAAATTCGCCCTGCGGTTCCATCACATTTCAAGTCAGATGCTTGGATGCATTTTGGCTTTAAAAACAAAGAAAGTAAAAATGAAATTGATATAATGCACGTAATTTGCAAAAGGGGAAATTTCATACATTTAAATGTTTTCATTTCATTGCTTTAAAGGACCACTGAGGCCATGTAAATGGCACTGATTATCCTTATTTTGTTATTTTAAGTTTGATGAATCCTAAGATTTTTTTTGTCAGTGTGTCCACGCCAGTAATAGTAATATTTCTGTCCACTATTTGTTTTCATGGCAACACCTCCAAAAGTCGTTTCAATAAATCCAGCTATGTATGAATTCAGTTGCTTTCAGTGATGTATCAATTGAAGACACTATCCAGACCACACACAGCCAGTCAGCCACTGGTAATGGCTGTATCTTTTTCTTACAGTGTTCAGTGAAAATATCGCAATGCATCGCAATATTTCAAGTATCATGATGCATCGTGATAGAATCGCATCGTGGCATGTGAATCGTGATTCGAATCGAATCGTGACTTCTTTGCAAATACCAACCCCTACTACTGAACTATAAAGTCAGAGGCGAATATACACAACATTTAATGAAACAGCAATAGGATGTCATTCCAAGGACAGATTCTTCTTATAAGGTTGATCTTTAGCTTTCAGATTTGTCTTGAATATCTCCATAAGTTTAAGATACTTAATAAATTGTGAAATCTATGTTATCAAAACACAGGTTTTATTGGCGTCGAATGTCTGTTGGCATCAATAAATGGCTATGTTACGTATTTAAATGTCAAATCATTCTGGCTTAAACATGTATATAAATGTATTGTTTCATATGATACTGTCCTAAAAGTTAGAATTTCTATTTAACAAAAAATTGTGTCTTAAAATCTGTCTGTGTTTTTTTTGTTATGCAGGCCAGTTGTTATACATCAGCTTTCACACCTATATTTAGCCAATCATATGTAAACGGTCATCTGTCAATCTAATTTTTTCAGTCATAGCATTTTGATTCATATGTCGCAGCTAATATATGCAACGGCTGAAATAAAAACTAAGAATCATTTGGTTTATCCCTGAGTTCCGTCCCAGTGTTCACGGGGATGGACGTC
>NW_015151053.1:23191-24107 GCF_000732505.1 Cyprinodon variegatus
AAGTTGCTAACTGGTTAGCAAGATGCTTCCGAGAAACAGGCCACAACCAAACTTGCTTTTGAACCTTCCACCACAACAATCCGCCCCCTTGATAAACGACCATCACATTCACTTTATTCACTTGTGCAAAGTTGTGCACCACTCGGGAGAATTCGGAAATGCAACCGTTGGAATGGCAGTTTCCCCATGACTTTCCCCATAAAGGTAAACCAATTTAAATGAATGCGGAGTGCTTTTATGACACCGTATGGTAATGTGGTAGTAGGCACAGTGCCCTCAACTCTAGCACCACACACCTCTGCTCCATCACCACCCCCCTCTGCACACTCTGCCTGTGCTTCATCACCACCTACCTCTGCCCCAGCGCCCCCTTCCTCTGCCCCACAATCCCCTTCCTCTGCCCCAGCACCTACAGCCTCTACTCCAGCACCTACAGCCGCTGCTCCATCAATACCTACTGCTGCTCCATCACCACCTGCCTCTGCTTCAGGCTTCCCACCCTCTGCTCTATCACCACATCCCTCTGCTCCAGCACCCCCTCCCTCTGTGTAAACCTCTTCAGTCTATCACCCCAGAAAGGAAAGCTCCTGCTGAGAAATGTAAATCCTATCTTTTGATTAAGAAAAGATATGATTCAAACATTGTTTCAACATGCCTCTTTCAGTTATCTTATGTATGCGTCACAAAAGTTAAATTTTGTGGTATATATAAATTACCTGATAGTACTACTTAGACCAAATTGTAAGCATAGTAGATTATTTTATCACTAAACATACATTTTCATTTGCCACATTTCTTTTGTACCCCACATGTGAATCCAAAGAATTATGAATTTATTCTGGGAATTATTAATCATCAACACCACTGGACATTAGTGGTAAGAGGTGGTTCATTTATTTAAAAAATATCAAATATC